>NC_048311.1:37076159-37153651 GCF_013100865.1 Trachemys scripta elegans
GAGAGAGAGAGAGAGAGAGAGAGAGAGATTAAAAAAAACAACAATGAGGAGTCCTTGTGGCACCTTAGAGACTAACAAATTTATTTGGGCATAAACTTTCATGGGCTAGAACCCACTTCATCAGATACATGGAGTGAAAATACAGTAGCAGGTATAAATACACAGCACAAGAAAAGATGGGAGTTGCCATACCAAGTAGGGGGTCAGTCTAACGAGACAATTCAATTAACACCAGGAGACCAAGGGAGGAAAAATCACTTTTGTGGTGGTAATGAGAGTGGCCCATTTCAAACAGTTGACAAGAAGGTGTGAGTACCAGTAGGGGGAAATTAGTATGGGGGAAATTAGGTTTTGTAATGACCCATCCACTCCCAGTCTTTATTCAGGCCTAATTTGATGGTGTCCAGTTTGCAAACTAATTCCCCTTCTGCAGTTTCACATTGGAGTCTGTTTTTGAAGTTTTTTTGTTGATGAATTGCCACTTTTAGGTCTGTTATTGAGTGACCAGAGAGATTGAAGTGTTCTCTTACTGGTTTTTGAATGTTATAATTCCTGATGTCAGATTTGTGTCCATTTATAAATAAATGAATAAAGATCCCCCTCCTACACCCAAACTCCATCCTGGAACATGCACTCCGAACCTCCTCCTGCACCCCAACCCCCTGTCCCATCCGCAGCCCCACCCCAGGGCCCATACCCCCAGCTGGAGCCCACACCCCAACTCCCTGCCCAGTCCTCAGCCACCTCCTGCACTCCAAACCCCTTTGCCCCAGCCTGGAGCCCTCTCCTGCACCCCAAACCCCTCATCCCAAGCCCACACTTCCAGACAGAGCCCTCACCTCCTCCCACACCTCAACCCCGTGCCTCAACCCGGAGCCCCATCCCACACTCTGAGCCCCTCATTTCTGGCACCTCTCCAGAGCTTGGGGAAGCCCCGAGCCTCCGCGCCCCGCCCCCTGCCTGTAAGGCTGTGTGTGGCCCCCGACTATTTTTTTCTGTGGGTCAGTGGCCCCTGACAGAAAAAAGGTTCCCCACCCCTGCTTTAACAGATACGTTATGTGGGTTGAGTCCATGTTTAGGTGACAGGGATTAATCATTTTGAGTTGTATGTAAAAGTCATGTATGTGCCCAGAGAGAGCTATGTTGGGCACATTTCCAAGCACTGAACAATCAGAACAATTAACTGTCACTATCTTGTTCCCTGGGCCTTTCAGAGAACTCTCCGCACCAGCTGCCCTGGTGAGCTGTGGCTGGGATGCTGTAATAACACAAACACACTCAGGATTTGCACGGCTGGTCTGACACGCTGCTCACACTGGGCACAAGATGCTCTAGCTCAGGCTGTGCTCAGCAGTGATAGTGACCTGAGCATCCCGCTTTGGAAGGGCACCTCCACCCCATTCTTTGCTGGGACACCCACTATTTACCAAGCCCCTAGGGGGAGCTCTTCCCTGTTATCCCTAGGGCCAAGGGGCAGACACTACCCATTTATCCGGCTCTTTGTTTCTCTGTCTCATAACTACAGCGAAGCTGCATTCAACAGTAATAGGAGCTTCACCATACACGTGATGGAATGAAATCCAACCTCTCGCCCTTTTCTCTCTCTATGTTGCACTGACACAGATGAGCTGTGAAGGGGAAGGGGCCTGAGCAGCTCTGTCTAGCAGCCCACATGGGCCAGGCTCATTGCTGGAGACTATAAGACTTGTCCAGTATTTAACAGGATCTCTCACTTGGGATTCCCCCTTCCACGGCCATGTAAAGAGGGAAGGGGCAGGATTTCACCCTAAGTGACCATGTGTGTGTGTGTGTTTGCTCTCCTATCCTGGAGGCATTTCATATCGGGGGAGGGGAGAAAAAGGGATACGTATCTCTTCTCTCCCTTCCTGTTTTAGCATAAAAGTGGTCACTCTGTATTTAGATGGAGGGAATTGAATTCACTGTTCCTCACCCCAGCAATCTTTGATGAGAGCCTTAGCTGTCCCACTGCCTTCTGCCCCAGTATCTGCCATTGCCCCACTGCCGCCCTCCCCAGTATCAGTCCTTGCATCCAGTTGTGAGGGAGAAGCACAGAAGTTGGATGTTTCTGTTAAAATGATCAGCAGTGAGATAATTGCAAATGGCGACAATTAAATTGTCATTGATCAGGCTTTAATGTCAGCATCCCAGCCCCACTCGATAAGTGTGAGCAGCAAACAGCGCTTCCTGCAGACTCAAGCAGATCGCACTGGGCTGGAGCACTGCTTACACCCAGGTCACTTGCTCAGTGCTACCTTCATACCCAGAAAGGCCGGACACCTTTTAATAAATGGAGCGTGAGATTTTCACCCATCCTTCAACCCCTTTATGGTCAGCAAAAGGACCAAAACAGCATAACTGGGCTCCAAGAGGCCTGGATCCAGCTGGGGGAGGATTCGCTCCAGTGCAGGCACAGCAGAGAACAGCTGTGGGCTGCCCTCTGAGGACCCACTTACAAGCCCTATTGTAGGGGTGTAGGGAAGATGGGACTGGGAACAAGAGGCAGGGAGGGGCCACAGTGCACGGTGCTGGAGAGATTCTGGGCCGTGCTGCTGCCCATATGCGCCCAGGGAAAGGCTGCTGTAACTAAAGGCACAAGCTAAGCCAGAAAAACTCACTCTTATTATGGAATAAGTGTATTCATGTGGAGCATTACGCTGGTATAACGTGAGTGGTTTAAATGCCCAACTTATTTTACACTGGTGTAACTTTGCCCTGCAGCAAGCCCTGAGTTACAGCGGGGGCTGCAGACAAGCCCTGAGTTACAGCGGGGGCTGCAGCAAGCCCTGAGTTACAGCGGGGGCGGCTTTCGCATCCAGAGCGCCCGGGATCAGGAGGATACGGGGCAGCGCTTAAAGCTGCCTGAGCCCTCAAGTGCCCTTGGGCTGCAGGTTCTGAGCACAGAATCTCACCCTGAGCGTTTAGATCACATTGAGCAGAGCTCTTCACAGAGGTGTCCGCGGTGCTGCCCAGGTCTTTTTCCTGAGTATTTTAAAGCCAATAACCGGCATGCCTAGGTCTGATTATCTGTGTAATGTGCCTTACCTCACATTGATCAACGCTGAATTTCATCAGCCATCATGTTATCCAAGCTTGGTCCCTCTGAAATAACTCAGACGTCTTTGGTAACCTAAATAATTGTGTGTCATCTGCAAATTTTGCCACTTCAGGGTTATCCTTTGTTCCAAGTCACTGATAAATAGCCCAGGGGTTCTCAAACTTCATTGCACCGCGACCCCCTTCTGACAACAACAATTACTACATGACCCCAGGAGGGGGGATCAAAGCCTGAGCCCACTGAGTGGGGGTGGGGCCAGGCCAAAGCTGAATCCCAAGGGCTTCTGTCCCAGACATGGGGCTTGTAATCTGAGCCCCAGTGCCCAGGGCTGAAGCTCTTGGGCTTCAGCTTCAGCCCCAGGTGGTGG
This sequence comes from Trachemys scripta elegans, assembly GCF_013100865.1. Lineage (NCBI taxonomy): Eukaryota > Metazoa > Chordata > Testudines > Emydidae > Trachemys > Trachemys scripta. Next base: position 37,079,603 of record NC_048311.1, read on the forward strand.
GACTCGGGCTTCAGGCCCAGGCCCCAGCAACTCTAAGGCAGCCCTGGCGACCCCATTAAAACAGGGCCGCAATCCACTTTGGGGTCTTGACCCACAGTTTGAGAACCGCTGAAATAGACTAAACATCAGTCCTAATACCCGACTTTGAGGCACCCCACTGCTAACCTTTTTCCATATGAAAATTGACCATTTATTCCTGCTCTTTGTTTTCTGTCATTAAGCTGGTTTCTGATCCAGGACAATACTTTACCTCTCAGCCCATGATGACTCAGGCTACGTCTGCACTACAGAGCTTCTAACACCACAGCTGTACCAATGCAGCCGAGCCACTGTAAGATCTCCAGTGTAGTCACTCTGTGCTGACTGGAGAGAGTTCTCCCATTGGCATCATGATTCACCTCCAGCGGGCGGTGGTAGCTATGTGGGCAGGAGAGTTTCTCCCACCGACATAGTGCTGTACACACTAACACTTATGTTAGCGTAACTTATGTTGCTCAGGGGGTGGAATATTCACACCTCTGAATGACATAAGTTTTGGAGCCATAAGCGGTAGTGTGGACAGCTTTAGTTTCCTTAAAAACTTTTTGTGAGGAACTTTTTCAAAAACTTTTTGAAAGTCCACATCGGTTATGCCATTGGGTTCTCCTTTGTCCCATACTGTAGTGACATACTCAGTGACATTTTAATAGATGAGTGAGACACAAGCCTAGTCTATTCTAGGAATTGATATTGGTATAGCTACGTTTTTCTGGAGTGTGGATCCACACCCCTGAGAGATGTAGTTTATATTTACCAAGCTAACCCCTGGTGTAGACAGTGCTAGGTCGATGGAAGAATCAACCTAGCTACTGACTCTGGGGGAGGTGGGTTACCTATGACAATGGGAGAATCCCTCTCCTCAGCATAGGGAGTGTTGATGTTGAAGTCCCCCAGCAGCAGTGGTGCAGCTGCACTGCTGTAGGGGTTTAAGTTTTCTTTTCCAGCTGTGCTAGTTGGGTTTGTTCCCATCATTCTCATACAGCTGATTTAGAATTCTGGTTTAGTTCTCGTTTCAGCCAGTTTACCAGGCACTGACATAAGGCTCACTGGGCTGTAACTCTCAGAATTACTCCGGCCAAATTTTTAAAGCTGGGGATAACATTCCCAACCCTCTGAATCTCCGGAAGTGTAGCTGATTTTAATGAGTGATGCGTATTATTGTTAGCAGCTCAGCCATATCGCTCAGACGTCATTTCAGAACTCTTGGGCGTTTGGCACCTGGCAGGGATCTACGCTGCTTTTGGTGGCTGCTGGCTCTTTAACTTATCAGTTCCAATATCTCGTCTTCACACCTCGATCCCTGATATTCATTTCATGACCAGAGCAGCTCCAGGCAGGTCTCTCCCCAACATTCTCTGTGGTGAAAACTGATGCAGAGAAATCAGTCAGTCTCTCAGCATTGTCCTTACCCTCCTCAATTGCTCCCTTTCCCCCCTGGTGATCCAGGGGACCCATCGATTCTCTCACAGGCTTCCTGATTCTGATGGACTGAAATAATTCCCTGGTATATGTTTTATATCTCTGGCTGTTCACTCTGCTAATTCCATTTAGCCTCCTAATTCCCATCATGCACTTCACCTGATGTACTTTATGCTCCTTTCTGCTGGCATCACAGGGTTAATATTTTCCACTTGCTGAGGGATCCCTGTTTGGCTCTAACAACCTCCTGCACCTGGCCAGGTGGGGTTACAATATTCCTCCCCTCGCTAATTCCTTTGCTGCTCAGGAGGTGTCAGGCTCTGGTTGCTGATGTAGCCTCCAGGCTGAGTCTAAGGCCTTGGCTACACTTGCAGATATACAGCGCTGTGAGTTAAACCTGACTTCGTACAGCTGAGTAGGGAAAGCGCTGCAGTCTGTCCACACTGACAGCTGCCCAGCGCACTGTGGTGGCCACATTTGCAGCAATTGCAGTGCTGTTGGGAGCGGTGCATTATGGGCAGCTATCCCACAGAGCACCTTTTCCTATTCTGGCGCCGTGGGTTGTGGGAAGGGGGTGTGGGTGCGGGGGATTCTGGGTCCTGTACCAATGCCCTGTGATGCATCGCTTCGCATCCCAGAAATCCCTTTGTTTCCATCCACCTTTGGCGCCATCTTTCAACAGTTTCTGTGCAACTCGATCTGTCTGCGGGAAATGGAGCCCGAACTGCTGAGGTGTATGCTGACGAGTCTCACCAGCACATCACGTTTGGCTGTCGAACTATTCCTTAAGATCCAAAGTGACAGTGAGAGTGAGAGTGAGGAGTCCAACGATGCTATTGAGCCGCGTAACGCGTACGACACAAAATTGTTTGTGGCATTCACGGACATGCTCAGCACCGTGGAACGCCGCTTTTGGGCTCGGGAAACAATCACCAAGTGGTGGGATCACATCGTCATGGAAGTCTGGGATGACGAGCAGTGGCTGCAGAACTTTCGGATGAGAAAAGCCACTTTCATGGGACTGTGTGAGGAGCTCGCCCCCACCCTGCAGCGCAAGGACACGAGATTGAGAGCTGCCCTGACAGTGGAGAAACGGGTGGCTATTGCAATCTGGAAGCTGGCAACTCCAGACAGCTACCGGTCGGTCGCAAACCAGTTTGGAGTGGGAAAGTCGACCGTTGGAATCGTGTTGATGCAAGTTTGCAAGGCCATTAATCACATCCTACTCAGAAGAACCGTGACTCTGGGTAACGTGCAGGAAATAGTGGATGGCTTTGAACAAATGGAGTTCCCTAACTGTAGAGGGGCGATAGATGGGATGCACATTCCTATTCTGGCACCACCCCACCTAGGATCTGAGTAGTTAATCGGAAGGGGCATTTCTCTATGGTTCTCCAGGCACTTGTGACTCACTGTGGGCATTTCATTGACATTAACACAGGCTGGCCCGGAAAGGTGCATGACGCATGGATCTTTCGGAACACTTGGCTGTTCAGGAAGATGCAGGCCAGGACTTTTTTCCCAGAGCGGAAGATCATGGTAGGGGAAGTTGAAATGCCCATTGTGATCCTTGGAGATCCCGCTTACCCGTTAATGCCTTGGCTCATGAAACCCTACACAGGGAGCCTTGACAGCAGCAAGGAACAGTTCAACTACAGGCTGAGCCGGTGCCGAATGACTGTGGAGTGTGCCTTTGGCCGTTTAAAGGGCTGCTGGCGATCTCTGTATGGGAAGCTGGACTTGGCCGAAAACAGCATCCCCGCGGTTATATCCGCGTGCTGTGCCCTCCATAATATTTGTGAAGGGAAGGGTGAAAGCTTCACGCAGGCATGGACCTCCGAGGTTCAACACCCGGAGGCTGAATTTGCACAGCCAGAGAGCAGGGCTATTACAGGGGCCCAGTGCGGGGCTGCAAGGATTAGGGATGCCTTGAGGGAGCAATTTGAGGCTGAAAACCAGCAGTGATATCTGGTGCCCTGCACGGGAGTGAAGTGCAGTAGTTCCAATCTTTAGGAATCAGTGTCTGCTTAGCAGACAAGCAGACTTGCAGTGCCTGTTTATTTCCTGGGCTAAGGAGTCTTTTACTTTATGCAATAATAAAGAATGTTTTCAAAGCCAAAGAATCCATTTATTGAAAAGAAAAATAAATTATTTATTGAAAAGAAACAAGGGGGTGGAGTGGGGAACAGTACAATCACATATGTCCTGTCTGGTGTGCTGTGCAGTGAGTGCTGCACTTAAGGACAGCTATACTGCATGGTGATGGGGGTTGAGTGCAGAGGGTAAGGGTCGTGGTTTTCAGGGTTGGGTGGTGAAGATACTGGTGTTGGAGGCAGCGGGTGGCGTGAAGAACACGGAAGTTGGGGAAAGTGGGTTGGAGGTGACAGTGGGGCACAATGGAAAGAGTTTTGGGACAAGGGCTGTGGCGGGGGGGTGTTTGCGTTTGCGGTACTGCTCCTCTTTCTGCATGGCTACCAGCTCCTGGATAGCATCTGCTTGGCGCTCCAGGATGCTTATGAGCCTATCAGTGCTTTGCTGCTGGTGCACGGTGCTTTGCCGCTGGTGCGCTGCGTTTTCCTGGCGGATCCTGCTTTCTCTCTCCCTCCAGTCCTGCACTTTCTCATTCTCTTTAATAGATTGCCGCATCACTTCTTGCAGCATGTCTTCTTTGCTTTTTCGCGGTCTCTTCCTGAGTCTTTGCAGTCTCTGAGCAGGCGATAAGAGGGACGGCTGAGGTCTCAAGGTTGATGCAGCTGTATAGGCAAAATGCAACATTTAACAGAGGCACCATTGTTTATACCAGACAGAGTAATGATTCCCCCCGCACTTAAGGAGTAGAAAACACATAGGTCTACACAATAGCATAATTTTCCCATCTGAAACAGAGCACACATATCCCACGGGAGCCTCACAAAGGTGAGTAAGGGGGACTGATTGTTTCAGGGCTGCACTGTCCTCTGGGTTTCTGTGCCTTGGGGAGAGCCAACAGCTTCAGGGGGCACCTACACTGAACACCGTCCCAACATTTTCCACAGGAGTTCGTCCTGGACGATATCTCACTGCTGAGGGTGACCTGGGAAGCAAGGGAGGGTCTTCTACTGCAATGTGGTTTCCGCCCTGGCCCGTATGCAGCTTGCCTGTGTGCAGCAATGGTCCCCCCGCCCCTCGCGGCACAGTGGCACGGACACGTTAGCCTGGCTGGGACAAGGACCACGGCGGCTCTCCCGATAAACCTGCGCAAATGCATTGCACACGTTCTGGACAAGACATTCGAGGAGATTATCGAGGCCGATTACTGCGATGTGCTAAACCACATCAATGCACTATTCCGCATCTAGGCATGCATGCCTAACCCTCCTCTCCCAAAGAGCCCGGACCGAAAAAATTCCTTCCCGAAAAAAAACCGCTTACCGGGAACCTGCTCTTCTGTTTGTGCTCCACCAAGTACCAGCCGCTGCGACTGGCTACCTTCCTCCTGGCTCGAGAAGAGCTCCTGGCTGCATGGCTCCAGGGATTCCGGGGTGTCTCCATCCGGCCCACCACCCTCACTCCCGTTCTCCTCCTCCTCCTCCCCCCCCCCCACCGGCTCTGAAGTGTCCATGGTGGTGCTCGGAGTGGTGGTGGGGTTAATCCCAAGTATCGCATCCAGCTTTTTGTAGAATCAGCAGGTCGCGGGGGGAGAACCCGAGCGGCCGTTTGCATTGCGGGCTTTGCGGTAGGCACTCCTTCACTTTAATCCTGCAGTGCAGGGCGTCCCGATCATGGCCCCTTTCCATCATGTCCTCTGATACCTTCCCGAAGGTATCGTAATTCCTATGGTTGGAGCGCAGCTGGGACTGGACAGCTTCCTCCCACCAAACACTGATGAGGTCCAGCACCTCGCCATTGCTCCATGCTGGGGCTCGCTTGGCGTGTGGAGGCATGGTCACCTGGAAAGATTCGCTGATAGCACTCCACGCCACACCGGGCTGAGCAAACAGGAAGGGGATTTTTAAAATTCCCGGGGAATGTAAAGGGCCGGTCACATGGTTGGTTACCTGAGGCCAGGGCAGTAGAGTTTGAACTGATGACCAGAGTGGCTAGAACAGGCATTGTGGGATACTGCCGAATACTTCTGGAGGCCATTCACAGTGCATTGGGCGGCCACACTGGCGCTGCAGCAGCAGCGCTGCACTCGCTATTCCTCTCAGAGAGGTGGAGTACATGCAGCACTGCAACCACGGAGATACAGCGCTGCAAATGCCTTGCCAGTGTGGACAGGGAGTGAGTTACAGCGCTGGGGGCAGCTTTACAGCGCTGCAACTCGCAAGTGTAGCCAAGGCCTAAGCATTTTAACTTCCTTACTTTAAAGTCTTTTTGACTCACTTCTCTTCTGCAAGATAATGTGATATTAGGGTGACCAGACAGCAAGTGTTAAAAATCGGGATGGGGGTGAGGGGTAATAGGCACCTATATAAGACAAAGCCCCAAATATCAGGACTGTCCCTATAAAATCGGGACATCTGGTCACTTTATTTGATATTGACTCATTTCTCTTTGTTTTATTTTTAGACAAACTCCAGGCTGAGCTCAGTAAGTTCTATTCCCCCCAGTATCACCCTGTGTGACATTGTCTCCTGCTCAGCGTGTCGGTGTTCAGGGGCGTTCTCACCCCTCTGTCTGTGTTTGGTTGCAGGGTGGAGACGCGCCCAGATCTACGCAGGTACTGTACATACCACTGATGTTTTATCCATGGTGAGGCTCCACCTTCCCCTGGGAGCTCTGTGCTCCTTTCCCTGCACAGAGCATTTTCCTATGACATTCAATAGGCTAGAAACAGCAATGTCACTGGGGGCCCATGGAAAGGGGCAGGCGACACCCCAGGTTTATTGCACAGCAGGGACATGCCCCCTTTGGGAAAGGGCTGATTGGTGAGGGAATACTGCCTCCTGGTGTCACCTTTCCAGGGCCTTACCTGGGCTCTGCAGGATGGACATTCTTATCTGGCCATCATTTGCACTGAACTGCTCAGCTCCCTTCCCAGCAGCAGGGTTTCTATGCTCAGACCAAGCTTTAGCCCACAATTACCTTCTAGCATAACAGGCCCAGACAGGAGCTGTTCAGTGTCCCCCTGGATTTCGGGGGAGGGAGGCCCTGTCCCCACTGCAAGGGCAGACACGGTTTTATAACCAGCTTGTGACACTCCCCTGACCCAATTGCAACAAATTGTGCCCATGCGGCAGCTTTTCTGCCTCACAGCCGTGGCTGAGCTGTGTGTGTGCAGGGCCGGTGCGACCACTAGCGAACTAGGCGACCGCCTAGGGCGCCAAGTGGTTGGGGGCACCAAAAAGCGCGCTCAGGGGAGGCGGTGGAGTGGAGGTGAGCTGGGGCAGGAGGGCGCAGGGAGGGCTGCCCGCAGCAAGTAACTGGGGCAGGGAAACCGCTCTCCGCCCCAGCTCACCTCCGCTCCGCCTTCTCCCCTGAGCACGCCGCCCCCACTCTAATTCTCCTCCCCTCCCAGGCTTGCCGCACCAAACAGCTGATTGGCACTACAAGCCTGGGAGGCGGGAGAAGTGGAGTGGCACTGGCGTGCTCAGGGGAGAAGGAGGAGCGGAGGTGAGCTGGGGCGGGGAGCTGCCGCAGGGGGGCCCCCTGGGCGGAATGGGGGCGGAGAGCTGCTGCAGGGGGGGCACCGCAGGGCTGGGAGTTGCCACAGGGGGGGCTCCCCTGCTCCGCCCCATGGCTCCCGCCCCCACTCCCCTGAAGACTGCAGCCAGGCCCAACCCTGCACTCACCACATGGTAAGTGGAGCGACCCGGCCCCAGCCTGCTCCACTCCCCGGGCTCCCAGCTGCGCTACCGGCGAGTGCTGGGGGGCGGTTCCCACCTCTCTCCTCCCCCCAAGCCTGGGAGTCAGGGGAGCAGAGCAGGCTGAGGTCCCAGGCCTCCGCAGGGGAGCTGTGTGGGGCCCTGCCCCAGGCCTCCGTGGGGGACGGCGGGCTGGCCACTTCCTGCGGGAAGTGGAGTGACCCAGACCCAGCCTGCTCTACTCCCCTGGCTCCCAGGCTTGCAGAGGCCTGGGGCAGGGCCCAACACAGCCCCCTCCCCACGGAGGCTTGGGGCCCCACACAGCCCCCCCCATGGGGAGGGCTACGTAGGGCACCAAAATAGCTAGGGACGGCCTGGTGCATGCTGGGAGAGTCTAGGCAGCTCCAGCAATGATCAGGGAGCCCAGGGGACGTGCACACACATTGCAGCACCACTGGCCCATGGGTCCATGAACTCCGAGGTATCCGACCGCACAGAGCTGGAAGGGAGGGGGGCACCCAGGGCCGTTACACAAACACCGCTGAGGGTCCTGTTAGGGTTGCCACCTCTGAGGTGCAACAAAACAGGAAATCTGCCTGGTTCATGTACACCACCTGTCCTCTCACCCGGGCACTGTCACCCCATCCAAATCCCGGGAGAGGGCACCAGCCCCCAAAGGCTCCTGCTCCTGGACTTTCCCAAGTACCAACCTCACCAAGCAGAACATGGCACCAGATCTACCCCACTGCCCCCGGCAGTGACCCCCACAGCTGGTACCTGCACAGTGGTGACTGGGCCCTGCTGGCCCTGAGCTCCCGATCTCACTCACTGCCCCAAGCTGCCCCGTCTCTGCAGCTCCCAGACACTCTGGACCCAGAGCTCCCTTTGCGTAGTCACCAGCACCCCACAGCTCCCCCGCTACAGCCACTGACACACCTGGGACTTGTCATGTCCTGGGCAGACTCACAGATTTCCCAGGAGAGTGACATGGACAAAGGGACAATCCCGGGAAAACCTGGACAGGTCTAGTTGCCAACTTTCTAATCTCACAAAACCGAACACCCCTGCCCCACCCCTGCCCTGAGGCCCTGCCCCTGCCCTTCCCCTTCTCCAAGTCCCCAGCCTTGCTCACTCCATCCCCCCTCCCTCTGTCGTTCACTGTTTCCCACTCTTAGTCACTTTCACTGGGCTGGGGCAGGGGTTTGGGGTGCAGGAGTGGGGTTAGGGCTCCGGCTGGGGGTGCGGGCTCTGGGGTGGGGCCAGGGATGAGGGGTTTGGGGTGAAGGAGGGGACTCCGGGCTGGGGCAGGGTGATGGTTTGGAGTGTGGGAGGGGGTGCATGAGGGGGTTCAGGGTCCCGGCAGCACTTACCATGGTGTTGTAGTGACCAGGCAAGGTACTAACAAACTTCACCAGGACTTTATTTTAAAAGTGGAAACCTCTTTACCAAGCTGCTGCTGCACCCTCGGTAGCTCTCACTCAGCCTCCTCAGCTCCTTCCCCTCCTTCCTGTTTCCTGTTCTTTCAGACTCCCAACAGCCAGTGCTCCCAGTTCTAATAATTACAAACAACATCTAAACACCACATTCCCTCCTCTCTTAAGAAACTCTCCCAATTAAAATAAACATTGGTGTTCTAACCACAGGAACAAATAGGAAACAAGACACTATACTGTTGGCAGAAATATTACACTGAAAACACTGTAGATACTACATAACATAGTTTCTAGTCCAGACAGGTGGTCGTCTGGGTCTGACAGGCCGTCTCTCAAGCCCCGGTTCCAGTGCAATGTCTTGTTGTGTTGGTTCTACTGTGAAGTCATCCAATGCAGACGGGGTGTTGGCATAATCGCCTCTTGGTGCATAGGCAGGTGCAAGATAAGAAGCATTCCATACCCGCCCATCAGAAAGTCGATAGGTGTAAGGTCCCTTCTTCTCTATGATTTTAAGAGGAGCTGTGAATTTATGGTCCCCTTTGTGTAAAATTCCAGGTTTTCGTATTCTAACGAAGGAACCACACTCAAACTTTGGTTCCTTAACACCCCGCTGCTTGTCTGTGAAAGCCTTAGACTTTGCTTGGTTCCGTTCAAATGTTTTTCTCACATCATCCTCGGTTGGGGCCTCAGGTCGTGCCTTTAACAATCCAGCAATGTTCAGTTTAGTATTCATCTGTTTCCCATGTAGTAACTCTGCGGACAATCTTTGCATTGTGGCATGTCGTGTAGCCCGGTATGCATGCTTGCAAGAAATTGGTAGTGAAGGGTATCCACAATGGCCCTTCCAGTTTAGCCGTTTGCAAACTCTCTTTCAAACTTCTGTTAAACGGTTTGATTTCCCCATTGGCTTGAGGGTAATATAGGGATGACCTTCTGTGTAAAATGTTCCTCTCTGCTAGAAAAGTTTCAAACTCCAGCGAAGTAAATTGACAGCCACTTCCAGGAGGCAGGGAGCCTGCCTTAGCCCCGGGCCCCCGCTGCGCCACTGACCAGACTTTTAACGTCCCAGTCAGCAGTGCCAACAGGAGCCACCAGTGTCCCTTTTTGACCAGGCGTTCCAATCAAAAACCGGACGCCTGGCAACCCTATGGACAGGTGCCAGCCCTAGGTCCTGTCTACACGGCCCAGAAACACCTTGCTGAGACAGGTACAGGCAGCCATGTGCCAGCCCAGGCCCCTGGCAGGGACGCTGAGCTGCCAGCTGCCATAGTCACTAACAGTGTTAACTCTGCCATGTGCCACACCCCACGCTAGAGTCCCCAGGGCTCTGGGCCCAGCCCCAGAACAGCTGTAACCTAGAAACAGAGCAATGCAGGGCTGGAAGGGACCTCAAGAGGTCACCTAGTCCAGTCCCCCGGGCTGGGTCAGGGACTAGACTATCCCTGGCAGGGGTTTGTCCAACCTGTTCTTATAAACCTCCAGTGACGGGGATCCCACAACCTCCCTTGGAGCTGGGTCCAGAGCTTCACTGCCCTGAGAGTTAGAAAGTGTTTCCTCATTTCCAGCCTCAGTCTCCCTTGCTGCAGATTGTGCCCATTGCTCCTTGGACAGACCCTCGCCCTTCCCGCTGGGGACACTGGCTGTGTCACCAAGTGTGAGCATCACTGTTCCTGCACTGAATGGCTGGCGGCGCTGGGCTGGCTCAGGGGGACAGTGAGGGCAGCTGGGCAGGGCTGGCTCCAGGCACCAGCGTAGCAAGCTGGTGCTTGGGGCGGCACATGGAAGGGGGCGGCATGTCCGGCTCTCCAGCGGTAATGCGGTGGCGGGTCCCTCACTCCCTCGCTGGGGGAAGGACCTGCTGCCGACGAAGCGGCGGCGGTAGAGTCGTGGCGGAAGTGCCGCAGATCGCACTTTTTTTTTTTTTGGCTGCTTGGGGCAGCAAAAACCCCTGGAGCCAGTCGTGCAGGTGGGGCCTTTCACTCCCCAGTCACTGATCTCAGCCCAGGCTCAGAGTCCAGTTCCCAGCAGACAGGAGCTCACATCGTAACTCACATTAACAGCAGCCTCACTGGCCACCTCCGCAGGGAGGCCAAGGGCTGAATGGGCCTCAGGGATGATTCCTCCCCAGGGAGAGGTTGCAGCAGGTGTCAGGGCTGAACCATGTTGGCAGGACAGTGGGGGGCTCACACGGCCGCTGTGACGTCCTCATACCCTCGATACACAGAGCTCCAGCAGCCGGGGTGTAAACCCCACTTGTACCCCCAGCACTGAACTCACTGACACTGCCCCAAGGGCCCCTCTCCTCCTGGGGTTGGGGGCTGAGTAAGGGGCACTGGAAGAGTGGGGCCAGGGGCCATGGCCAATCACTTTTACCAGTGGGAGGGCTATTCCCTCCCACTTTTTACCAGCTGTAAGGGTGAGCGACGAGCGGGGAGGGGGCCGAGAGGAGCGACCAGGGGGTCAGTGTGTTGGGGGGGAAGAGGTGGTGTGAGGGTGGGGACTTGGGGAGAAGGGGCGGTGTGAGGGCGGGGGCTTGGGTCAGGGAGAAGGGGCGATGTGAGAGCGGGGGTTCAGGGAGAAGGGGTGGTGCGGGGGCAGGAGTTTGGGAAAAAGGGCCGGCATGAGAGGGTGGGGCCATGGTTTGGGCACCGGTTACCCCTCTACTTTTAGAGAGGTTCCATCACTCCTGGGGAGAGGACCATCCCGGATCCTGATCCACAGGCACATCTGTGTATTTGCCGGGTGCACAGAGCTTTCTGGGTGGACACACTTTCACGCTCACCCAGGAACCTGTGCTGGGAGGCCCCAATACCCAGGAGGCCGAGGATTCTCACTCCCCTGCCCTGGGGGTGAAGGGAGGGGCCCTGGGGCTGCTGTTCCCCATCCCAGGAAGGGGGTGAAGGGGACGTGGACACAGACAATGTCCCGGCTTGCGCTGTGAGGGGCAGACCCAGCTCTATCCTGGGCTTCAGAGCCTGAGCTCCAGTCTGAGCCTGAACGTCTACGCGGCTATTTTTAAGGCCAAAGAGGGATCCCCGCAAGCCTGAATCTGTCCACCCCGTTCCAAGACTCGCTTCTGCAGGCTGTGTAGAATAGGGTGACCAGACAGCAAGTGTGAAAAATCGGGATGGGGTGCGGGGTAATAGGAGCCTATACAAGAAAAAGATCCAAATATTGGTACTGTCCCTATAAAATCGGGACATCCTGGTCACCCTAGTGTAGATAAACCCAAAGTGTCTCCAGAGTCTGGGTGTGAAAGTTTCCAGCGTGTCTGACCCAGGGCTGATTAATGAGAGTGGGGGGGCGGCTGGCGCAGTCGTTAGATGGAGACACCTGAGCCCCGGGCTCTGAGACGGTCTCTGTGACTATTATCTGCTCTGGGAGATGCCCAGGTGCAGCTGCAGAGGGTCTGTGCCACTCACAGCATCCATGGCACAAATGGCTCTGGACAGAGAGTTCGGGCTGCAGCCAAGTCTCCATTTTCAACCTGATTTGTGGGGGTGAGATCACGGGCCCAGGGGGCATTTGTCTGCAAAGGGCAAATTAAACAGCAGCTCTGGAGTGTCCTGAGCCTGGCCTGCCTGTAACTCTGCGTTTCTGGGGATGTTGACAGTCACTCATTGCAAGTCACTGGGATTCGGGCTCCTAAGTTGCTCAGACAGGTTCGCAGTGGAGCTGGGTGAAATGTTTTGGACAAATAGTTTATTTGCTGCAAAATTATATTTCGGGTCAACAGAAACTATTCGCGAATTCACGTCGAGTTTGCTGTCGAGTTTCAATTAAGAGAAAAAGCTGCCGCTGCTTCCCCTCTAGCCTTTAGCCCAGCGGCTGGGCCCGCAGCTGGGAGCCCCAGGTTCAATCCCCCCATGTGATGCCATGAGGGCGCAAAGCGCTGGGATCGGAGTGACATCCCCCTGTGTCTAAACACTGCCATGGACACTGGGCCAGAGCGTGGGAGTGAGAACGACTCTGCAGCCCAGTGGGTTGGGCCCCCACCTGGGAGCCCAGAGTCCAGCTCCCCTGCTCCAGTGACCCTGTAATTATTGATCCATAACCCCAGTGACGGGAGGGGTTATGGCCCCTGGTACAGCAGTGTCTCAGGCCGTGTCTGCCAGTGTTTCCTTGCACCGGTGCAAACCCCTAGTGCAGACGCGCTGTGCGGGTGTGAACTGGGACTGGCCCCTGGTGCAGCTTCTCCCACATGGAGGGGGCAGGAAGTGAGGAAATGCCCCCTCCCCTCCCCACTGCCCTGGCCTCATTAGCAACAGCCTATTAGTGCGCATTTATACTCCCCCAGAATCTTCCACTGTACTGCCCCCCAAGTGAGCCCAACCCAGACCACTGCCCCCGTGGGGGTGGGGCTGGGCCTGGCGAGGGGAGGGGCTGGCTGTGGGGTTTGCCTGGCTGGAAGGCGGTGCACATGGGGCCCGCCAGCATGGAGAGTCCCAGCTGCTCCCCCTGGGGCAGGGCTGCACCCCCAGTGTGTGTGGAAACAGCACCGACCTGCTTTGAGCCAGAAACCAACCACACATGGCCCGAAAGCAACAGAGATTCCCAGGGGCCTGCCTCTCCATCACCCCTCTTTGGCTCTTGCCCCTCCCTTATCCTTCCCTCACCCCTGTGAGGGACCCTGCATCTATTCTGACCCCTCACCAACATCCCTCCCTCTCTTCTCACTCCCTTTCTGCTCCCCTGGGCCCCTGCCCCTCTACTCCCACTTTGCCTCCTTGGCACGTGCCCCTGCCCTCCACCCACCTCTGCCCCACCGGAACTAACCCGTCCCTTCTCCCCATGCCCTACTGGCACCTTCCCCTCTCCCCCAAACATCCTCTGCATCCTGGACCCCACCCATCACTTCACACCCCCACTATGTACACCTCTCCCCTTTCCCTCCTCTGCTGCCATGTCTTCCACCCCTCCCCACACCCCCATGTGCTTCCCTGGTGCCTACCACTGCCATCACCCCCACACCACCCTCTGATGGCCACCCCACCCGTCACCCTCCTCTGTTGTCCTGGCTTTTCCCCTTCTTACACCCCTCAGCCATCTTGGCACCTGCCCCTCTCCCCACCCTCTCTGACCCCTGGCACCCACCCCTTCCCTCACCCCCCTGTGCCCACCCTTCCTCTAGCCCCACTCTGACCCCCTGGCACCTGCCCTTCCCCTTATCCCCACACCCTTCTGCTGCCTACCCCTTTCTTCCCTCCCCCTGTCCCCCAACACCTGACACTCCCCTTGTCCCCTTCCTTCCTGTTGCCCACCCCCTCACCACCCTCTCCCCCACTGACCCCGCTCTCCTCTCGCCCCTCTGCCACCATCACCCATCCCACCTTCTCTTTATTTCTCACCCCTGCCCCTCCCCTCCCCCTCTGGCTCCTTGACAACTGCACCCCTCACCACCCCTCCAGTCCCCTGGTGCCAGCTCCTCCTCTGCCCCAAGTCCCAGCTCTACCCTTGCCCCATCTGCCTCCCTGGTGCCTGCTGTTTCCTTTGCCCCCTCTGCCTGCCTGGTGCAAGTCCCTTTCCATACCCGCCTTTGGGACTCCTGGTCTCAGCCCTTTCCCTCACCTCAGCACTGCCCCACCCCTCACCTCTCCTCCTAACCTCTGGGTCCCACCCCTCCCTTCATCTTCCCTCTGCCCCCCTGGTGCCCACATTTCCCTTCACACCCCTCTGCCCCCCTAGGTCCCGCCCTTCTCCACACCCCTCTCTCTGCCCCCCGTCTGCTCACCTGCTCCTTCAACCCCCAGTTCTGCCCCTTTGGCACCAGTGCTGCCCATTTGCTCCCCCCCCCATGGTACCACCTGCCCCACTCCTCATCATCTCACCCCCTGGCAGCTCACCCTCCCCTTGATTTCCCCTGCCCCATTGGAGCTCCCCATTCCCTCACACCCCTCTGCCCCCTGGTGCCTGCCCCATCCCTTGAACCCCGCAGCCTCCTGGGGTCCATCCCCTTCCTCTCCCATGGAGCCCACCTCTCCCCTCTCCCCCTGCAGCCCCCTGGAACCTGCCCGTCCCTTCCCTTGCCCCCCCATTGCCCTTGTGCCTGCCCCTTCCCCATGTCCTTCCCTCCACCCCCTCTGCTCCTGTCACCTCCCCCTCCCCTTTCCTCTCCTCTCCCAGCATTTACTTGTCCCCTCCCCCGGCTCCAGTGTCAGCTTCTCACCCCTCCCCCCACCCCGCTCCTCCTGCCCTTTCCCCCCATTGTCACCTCACAGGCAGACGGGCCCTGACTCCCCTCAGGCAACAACCCCCCCCCAGCGATTAACGGGGATGCAGGTTAATTTCCCTTTGATCCCAGTGACCAGCCCCTGCCCCCGGCCCTGACTCTGTGACTCTCTCCCCAGTGGACGTGACTCTGGATCCAGACACTGCAAATCGCTGGCTCGTCCTGTCTGAGGATCGGAAACGTGTGAGAGACGGAGACAAACGCCAGGATCTGCCCAACAACCCTGAGAGATTTGATACGTATCTCAGTGTCCTGGGCACTGTGGGGTTCGCGGGCGGGAGGCGTTACTGGGAGGTGGAGGTGGGAGACAAAACTGAGTGGGACCTGGGGGTTTGTAGGGAATCTGTGAGCAGGAAGGGGCAGATCAGACTCTCACCTGGAAATGGATACTGGGTCGTGTGGCTGTGCGATGGGGAATACGAGGCCGGCACCTCCCCCCTGACCCCCCTCCCCGTGAGCGTCAGGCCCAGCCGGGTGGGGATTTTCCTGGACTATGAGGCGGGCGAGGTCTCGTTTTACAATGTGACTGACAGATCCCATCTCTTCACTTTCACTGACACCTTCTCCGGGACGCTCCGCCCTTATTTCCATCCTGGTTACAACGCTGGGGGTACAAACCCGGCTCCCCTGATAATCTGCCCAGTCCCAGCTCAGGCCGGAGGGAATCTCTGTCCCTGACAGTGACCCCGCGGCACAGACTGTCCCCTCCCAGCCCTGCTGCTCTTCCCATCCCCAGTGGTGGGGGCCAGTTACTGCAGCAACTGGACGTTTTGTGCTGACCGGACGCTGCCAGTTTCCCTTTTCAACTGGAGGTTCCAGTCAAAAAACAGACACTTGGGAACCCCCAGCCCTCACCTTCCCCGTCCCCTGCCCCAGGGGTAGCAGATGGGGGTGGATGGGGTCATTTACCCCTGTCAGAATTTTCTACCCCTGTGAAAGCTCAACGTAAACTATGAAAGAAAAAAGATTATTCTAATTTAGAAAATATTATTGTAACAAGGTGTAAATACAAGAACATTTTAATTTACATTTCAACAGTATTTCAAAAACAAGCATCTAAACGTATTTTTAGAATTGGAATTATTTACATTTATTTTTTGATTCTTCCCTCAAGTCTATATTGAAGTTTAACTTCTCTAAATAACGTCATTTGTATTTCAACTGTGGAATTTCAAGAAATCCAAAATATTTATCTTAACAAAATAAACCATTAAATTGTCAGAGGAGGTTATTCGGTTATAATGTACATGTGTCATAAACATCACAACTACACACGTGCAGCTGCTCTCTCTCCCCCTCTCTTTATTGTCTTGACTGGTTCTCTCTGGAAGGCAGGGCACATACACCCACCTCCTGCACTACATCTTTGAAAATTAATAGGTGAAAAAATGATAGAATTAATTAAGGAATATATTTAAGTGAACTCACCCAAAATTATATATTTGTCTTTGAAGTTCTGTCAGCAGTAAATCATTTGATTTTTAACTTTATATCTACATATAATTGGTAATCAAGATATGACCCTTCCTTTCTTTTTCTCACATCAATTAACAAAACAGTCCCCACGGTGTCCTCTGTACAGTGTGACTTTGCACGCGTGGTGCCTGTGAAGTCATGATGGCAGGGGCAGGGTCAAGCCAACGAGGGCGGGCCCATCCTGTTCCAGAAGTTCTGTAATATCCAGTAGTCTGGGGATGTGTCAGTGGCCACCCTACTTATCTACACAGGGGGTTTAAACTGGATTAAGTTGAGTTAATTTGATTTAAAAACGTATGTGCACACATACCACAATCCTTCCCAGCAAACTAATTCTGCATTCATGGTGAACTCTGGAGTCCTCTTGCAAAGTGGATCCCCATGCTGCAAATAAAGTTCCATCCGTCTATTGTTTGAGTGCACACAATCCTGCTGCACACCACTTTGGCAGTCCTCCAATAGCTATCCCACACTGCCATGCAGGGAACTGTTATTGACCTGTTTACCTGCGTGTCCTCTGGTGTCTACTTCCCAGGATGACCCATCCCCCATTCAAAAGTTGGGATGGGGCCGAATTTTGCCCATTTCCTCCTGGGTTTGAGTGTCTCACTGTTGCTGCAATATTACCCCAGGATCCCCACAACACTCCTTGAACAGCCTCTGGGAGCCACGCTGAGACCTGGATCTCAGCAACACTGGGGAAGAAGCGTTGGTTCAGGAAGCTCTTGTAGCCAGTCACTGCGATAGAGATCTGTCTGTGGTGTCACTGAGGGGCCGTGACTGGGATGCTGACCAGGGCCTGATAAAGGAATTTACATCCCTGTTACATACAGTGACCAGCACAAGAGAGACCTTTATCTGTGCTGATAGGGCCCCACTCAGCATTACCTGGCAGGGCTGTGTCTGCGCAATAGGGGGAGTGGGTTTGCGGGATTCCCAGGTCCTCTCAGGGCCATTAACTGTGTTATCTGACTCCGAGATGGGAACCTCCCGGCATTTCCTGTGCTGGGGGAGTCTCTGCCCAAGGAGGGGAGTGAAACAGCCCCAGGGGCCAGCACGGAGGCAGGAGTGAGAGCGCCGGGGCCCTGCTGTACGGGATGCTCTGCGCTACAGACTCAGCCGTGTGGGGGAGTTGGTCCCAGTGCGATGAGGGGTGGGGTGAGCTGGGGAAGGGGATTCGGTGGCTGGGCCAGGGGAAGGGGCGTGAGAGCCCAGCCCCAGGGCTGTGTGAGTGATGGGCCCAGGCTGGGTGAATGGGACCCGCTCACAGGAAGGAGCCCAGGCAGCTTGTTTCCCATTCTCGACACGTGTTCACCTGACCACACGGCTCCTCCCCAACTCCACGTCCTTCACCTGGGCACTTTCCTGTACAACCGCACCCCTAACGCCTCCTTGCTCTGCTCTGTACCCAGTAGCTCCTGCCCTCGGTGCCGTCTGTGGGGAGGGAGCTGGTGAGCCTGAGCTGGGCGAGTGTTGTGCTGAGGTCAGACAGGGGAGGCTGGAAGCAGGTTGGCTTTGCAGTGTTAAAAGAGCTTCATCGCACACACCTAGTGACACGGGTGATTTAGCAGCCCACACACACTATGGGAGTCATGAGATCCTCACAGACATTCACTTTCCTTTGTGTTTCTCTCTGTGTATCCCCCTTGTGTGCTGAGATGCTGCTGCTGGGTGTGACATTAACCCCGACATTTCACAGACCCAATAGAGATGTCATTGGGATCCATGTTATGTTATTCTTGTTTTCCTGGCTTTAATTCCTGGCCTGGCTGCCTGACAATGAGCAGAATTGGGACCATGCAGGGACAGAGTTGGTTGTGCTGGCCCCTCCCCTGTCATTTCCCATGGCTCCAGTGGGAGGCCAGCAGCAAAAAGGTCAGTGCAGATCAGGGACGGTGCTGTGGAGGGGAAGCCCAGGATGGAGTCATAGAATATCAGGGTTCAAAGGGACCTCAGGAGATCATCTAGTCCAACCCCCTGCTCAAAGCAGGACTAATCCCCAGATAGATTTTTGCCCCAGATCCTAAATGCCCCCCTCAAGGATTGAATTCACAACCCTGGGTTTACCAGGCCAATGCTCAAACCACTGAGCTATCCCTCTAAACATATCTGTGCCATGTCTGTAGATACCTCATATGTAATTGGGCATGAGATGTCAAAAATATGCATGACACCATGTGCCTGAGAAAATGAAGGCAATTTCTTGCTGTCATTTGTGGGCTGGCCTGAACTGACTCCAGGAGACTGGTCAGAGTGTTGAATCTGTGCAACAGGAGGAATTCTGTTGCTTAAACTGCATCAAGTTCAACCCCTATAAACTCCAAATGCTTTAGTGGAGTCAAGGCCAATTTCTGGGTATTGAGTTGTAGACCCAGTTGCGCAAAAATGTCCTTTGTGTGGCTCGTAGGGCATCTTTGAAGGAATGAGAAGGCAGTCATCTAGATATGGGTAGATTACGCTATCCAGTGTTCGTAGGTGTGCTGCTATGACAGAGAGGACCTTGGAGAATACTTTGGGTGCCAGTGAGAGACTGAATAGAAGTACTCTGTACTGGTAGTGGTCCTGCCCATAGGTAAATCAAAGGAATCTTCTGTGGGACGGTAGGATTGAGATGTAGAAATAGGCATAGTGTACGTCAAGGGCAGAGAACCAATCTCCCTGCTCCAGAGATGGAATAATTGCTGCTAGTGTGATCATCTTGAATCTTTGCGCCTTAGCGGGAGTGGGATCCCTTCACTCACAGAGCTGCTGATCGGGATCTGCCAGGCTGCTAAGGAGCCGCTCCCAGGCTATGGGACAAACTCCCGCAGGAGCTGAGACCTCCCCTGAACATCCCCACGCTGGGTTCCCAGTGCCAGGGGACGTATCAGACCTGCCCCCAGTCCCCAGCGCACAGAGTATGGCAGGCACCACATCCACCAACGGATACACAGAGTGAAAATCCCTGGCACTGGGGAGAGAAGGGAACAGGAGAGAATCCCAGGGGACGAATGTGAGTTGTGTGGCTGGTTCCCGGTTAGAAGGACTGGGACCCTGCAGGGACGAGGGGCTGTAAGGACTGAATAGAACAGAACAGAACGTGGGGGACGGTGCTGCCTGGCTGCTAACGGGCCAGTGGGTTGGATCCCTTAAACTCCCAACTACGCATTAAATATTGATGTAATATCCTCTGCAGACTGTGCCCCCTTCTCCCAAATTATTTATAATTAACCAAACCCAGGCCCCAACCCCCAACCGTCAATCACCTGCCCCTCCTCCACTGCTGCCCCCCACCCCCAAGTGCCATGGGATCTTCTGGCTCCATCCCCCACCCTGCCCCTGTTAATGTGCGTCACCCAGGGCTCCCTGCTGCCCGTGTCAGTGGCAGGGCTGGGTGGTGGTAGGGTGACCAGATGTCCCGATTTTATAGGGACAGTACCGATTTTTGGGTCTTTTTCTTATATGGGCTCTTATTACCCCCTACCCCCGTCCCGATTTTTCACATTTGCTGTCTGGTCACCCTAGGTGGTGATGATGGTGGGAAATTAAATTTAGATTTGTGACCACTCTGGGTGCTGCCTGAGGGGAGGAGGGTCCCAGTCACACACAGAGCAGCCCCCTTTGGGTGGAGAGTGACCCCTCATGCTGCTCCGTCTGGGGCTAAAACCAGATCAGGTCTGGCCAAGTGACCTTTCCATGCCTCCTTGTGTTTTTCCCACACTTCTACAGTGAAATGTACTAAAAATCCCCATGGCCCAGTCACAGCCTTATTGAGAATTACAGGGACAGGCGGGAAATCGGAGGGAATTCTAGTATCAGTATTGGATTATGGAAAAACGCATCATAATTCAGGAGATTTAATATGAATATTCAATAATTAAAGGGGAAAACTCAATTCTGCGGGAGCAGCAGCGGCTCGGCCTGGGCTCCTGGTTCACAATGGCGGCTGCAGCAGCATCTGTCCAGGGACAGGAGCGAGCAGCCTCCCCTCCCTGAGCAATAGCCAGAGCCCTGTGGTGGGGGCAGCTGGGGAAACAAACAAACCAGAGACAGAGACCCAGAGAAACGTGGCCCCTGCTGCCATTCAGGGCCCTACAACACCCTCCCTGGGGCCAAGTTCCCCTCAGCCCTGGTGGGCCTTTATTTTGGCCACCCCCAGAACAATCCCAGCTCCCACTAGACACCCCCCTCCTGGGGTGTCCTCACTTCTGCCCCCACCAACTGTGTCTGAGGAGGGGGGAGGCCAATGCTCACGTGGCTGCATCCTCCAGACTTTCCACAGTCCCCCATCCTAGCTTGTGGGTGGGAGGGGGCTGCATGAGGGGATTTGCCCATCCCAGCTGTGGAGGGAGCCATCCAGACATGCAGGACTGTGCTCAGAGATTGGACTGAGAACAGGGGGTCTCATGGGGAGTGTGAGATGTGGATGGAGAACTGGTCCTAGGGTCAGTATTTTCTGCGGCCACCATCTGGGGGGTTCTATTGTTTCTGGTTCTGTTTTTGAACATAAAAAAATTAGGGGCAAAAGCAGCAGGGGGGATGGGGAGAAATTAACAAAGGGGAAGGTGTGGCTGAGTCTCAGGGGAAACATCCCGGCAGTGAGATTTGTGGGGTTGGGGAACCATCCCCCCAGGGCCAGCGCTGGGCACCCCATTATTCCATGTTGCCTCTGGGAACCCTGCATCACCAAGCCCCCCCGAGACCTCTCAGTGCGTATGAGCTGAAACAGCCCCACAGCCACCTCTGTGCTCTGCTCTGGGCCTCTCCCTGTGCTGCCTGCAGCCTGAGTGAGGCACAGGTATCGGTAGCAGCCTGGTGTATTGCAGCCTCCAGGATTCCCCAGTGGCAGCAGGTGGTGCTGCCCCCCACAGTGTGTCAGCTGCACTGCACAGCAGTTACATTCCTGCTGGGACTTCACTCCACCCTCCCCCAAGGAGGAGCTGCCCCTGCTGGTGACAGGTCTCTGCAGGGCCAGGGCCCCTAAGCGAGAGCCCCTGGTGAGTCGCACTGGAACACACAGTGCAATAGGAGAGACTCTAAGGAGAGATCCTGGGGGAAGCAGAATCAATTGTGCACAGGCCCTAAAGTGCCAGGGCTCAGAGCGTTTGGCTGTTCTGCCTGTAGCTAGTTCCATGAGGTGAGGCCCATTGTTGTGAAATGAATGAATGAGACTGAATTTCCCCTCCCTGTTCCTCTCCCAGGTGCCCTGGCTGCTGCAGCCCCCCGCCCCACCCCCACTCCATCTCTAGGAGGCTCTCACCTCCCCAGTCTGCCTTGATTTTGAACTGTGGGCAGAATTTCTGCTGAGTCTGCATCACTCGCAGCTGGGAGGAGTTAGAGGGAGACTTTCACCAACAGGTGTAAACAGCGCGTGTGGAAGCCTCCTGCAAAATCCCTGCCCTGTTCACCAGCACAAAACTGGCTGGGGCAGGAGCTTCCCCACCAGGAATGATTGTCGCTCCCATTGCTGTAGGTGGCTTCTCAATAGACCACAGAGGGGATTAAAGGTTCAGTTACCCCCAACTCTTTCATCAAGGGCTCCCATTTGCCCACCCCACCCAGTGCCAGGGGCCCCAAGTGTCTCCCATTTCCTGCTTCCAGATTTCTGACACAATCAGTCAGTTCTGCCTGCTGGTACCTAGAACATTTGCTGAAGTGTTGGAATTGATCCGATGCAGCATTGAAACATTATTGTGTTTCAGACAGAGCGGTGAAATGGATTGAGTTGAATGTAAGGCCTCAGTACATCAAAGCAGCACCCTGGAACCCCCATATTCACCACTGTCAGATCATTATGAAAACATAGAGATGAAATTAATTGAGTTGAATGTAAGAAAAAAAATACACGTCTGCTGGCTGGCTAGGATGAAGAGGGGTGTTGGGGGCAGAGGAGTAGGTGGCATGGGGAAGAGGGGTTTAGTTCTGCATCGAGGGATGGGGGATTACACAGATGGGAATACATGGGAATGGGTGACAGGGGAGGGAAGAGAGGTTGAGGGCTCACCTGAGAGGAGGAGGTGGGTGTGACGGGTCCTCACAGCACAACCTGGACTATGGGACCACTGAGCCCTCCAAACCCACCAACCAGGGCTGCCTTTCACCCTGTTTTGCTGGTGTCAAGCTACTAGCCTTGACAGACACTGCACATACACAGCCATTCACAGGCAGGGACACACCCAGCAGTGTTACATGAACGATCTCCCAGCCACTCATGGACCATCAATAGGGAGGTTCCAGACAATTCCCCCCAGCTCTCCTGCCTTACACCCCAGAATTATGCTGCCTTGCACTGGTCAGAAGCCTGGCCAGTGTAAATTCATTACTTACTTCACCACTTCTTCACAGGAACGTGGACATGCCCCCAGGGCCAGTGCAAGGATATTTTGTGCCCTAGGCGAAACTTCCACCTTGCGCCCCCACCCCTCTTCCGCCCCTCCCCCCGGAGCATCGCTTATTATAAACTTTCAAAAATGAATACTGCATAATGTGGCATTGTTCATTAGAATTAATACATGTTCGGCTTGAAATTTTATTTATTTCATTATTTCGTCTACATATTTAATGAAAATAAATGACCTTGGGTCTCCTGCATGTGGCTAGAGTCCCTCCTGCCCCGCCCCCCATGGATGTGGAAAGGGCTGTTTTGGGGATCAGAGCACAGAGCTGGGAGTCGGGATCTGGCTTCTATTCTCCACCCTGCCACCAACTCACTGGATGACTTCAGGCAAGTTACTTCCCCGTTCTGGGCTTCAGCTCCCTCCAGCGCTAAGGTGTGAAATGGTTCCTTACTCCTGGGCTGGAAAGTGCAATGCAGGTGGGAGGGGGTGTCTGAAGGCCTGTCTTCCCCACAGGTTTGAGGTGAGGACAGAGTTCCAGCCTCCGTCATGAGTGTCCTGGTTGCTTTACTATGCCCCACACCAATCACTGATGAATCCCCCTACTCAGAGAGCTCTGGCCCAGGGCAGAGGTGTCAGTGTCATTCTGGGCCTGATTTTCAGAGATGCTGAGCACCTGCGGTTCCCCCGATGTCTGTGGGAACTCCAGGGTTCTCAGTACTTCTGAAACTCAAGGCAATTTATTTCAAATGCTGGGCCAGGACTGAGCCTGCAAAGGCAGGTCCATATACACCCCTCAATCCACAGCAGATCTCCCATCAATCACAATACAAGCAATCAGGAGAATGATGAGGGCCAGTTGGCCCAATGCTGGGAGTGGGGAGGATATGGCCCTAATGTGGTCACTAAACTTCTACCTAGTAAAGTTACTGATGCATCTGCTGTCATTCAGTGGGAGAACAAAAATCTCTTGGGTGCTGCAGCCTGGCCAGCCGCACTTAACCTGAGTTGCTCACACACTTAACTCCGCTGCACTTAACCTGAGTTGCTCGCACACGTGCAGTGGTTGTGCACCACACAACTAGTCACCCATGTTACATGAAAATCTGGCTCTGATGGTGTTGTAATTAGACTTAACAGTTACTGCTGCATTTCCTAGAACTGTTGTCCCAGGCTGGCTGCAGACTCAGGCCGACAGAACTGTGTCGGCTAGATGCCCACCACCTTTGGAAGATTTTCCTTGTAGCCATAAGGGCTCGAGACAGCCGTGTTTCTTCACTGAAAACTTGCAGTGTGCTGCTCCTGAATCCCAGATTAATACCTTGTGTGGGCAGGTGCAGAGCTCAGGGCTTGAAGGCCTCTGGTCTAATGGTCCGAGCCAGTGCAGAACTAGGAGCCTCAATCTCCTGTGTTCAAAGCAGGACTCTGACAATGACTCCCCGGGTGATCTTGGGCAACTCATGTCCCTGTTCTCTGCCTTAGTTTCCCCCAAAATAGGGCTCTATTTCCCTGCTCCACGGGGCTGCAGGGATGGAGGGGGACGAAGCCTTGGAAGGTGGCACGTGCTGAGGATGGTTACACTTTTGCAGCTCTTTAACCCTGTATCCTCTGGCAGGGCCATGATCCATCCCCGCAGGTGGTCCGGTGGCCATGGTCTCCTCTTCCTTTCCCCCACCCCCACCGCTGCATTGCTGTCAATAGGGCCAGCTGCAGGCAGGCTGATGTCACCCGCTCCGATCAGCAGCCGGCAGCCCTTGGGCAGCAGCCACTGCTGCGGCAGGGCGTTCAGGACTGCCAGAGCTGGAGGGAGCAGGCTAGGGAGCGATGCGGCTTGGGGAGGAGGCGGCTCTGGGCTGGCAAGGGGAGTGTGGGTGGGCAGTGATGTGGGGCGTGGCGGAGGGAGGTGGTGGGGCCCGCGGTTGCAGAGGACGCCCGCAGAGGTAGGTGCTAATGCGGCTGCGAGCGGCCCATTTCCCCGCTGGGAGCAATAGTGTAAAAAAATATTGGGGGGCACTGCTTTTTGGTGCCCCCAAATCTTGGCGTCCTGGGCAGCCACCTAGTTCGCCTAGTGGTTACACCGGCCCTGGGCTTAACTCCTCCATCTTGTTGGTAGTTCCCTTTGGTATTTTAGGTGGTATTTACCACCAAGTGTGCTGGCTTTTATGAATTTTATTTTTAGGGGCCTCTCTCTCCCCATTCAGTTTATAGGGCGTCTAGGAACCTTACTTGTCTTTCTGGATCATAGTATCGTTCCTGTGATTGTCTAGGTGCCTAAAAGTCAGGTGATGTGACACTCAGCCTTGCACTAGCTAGATCCTTTTGTGGATCCTACCCCCTAGTACTTTCTATTCCCTACTTGGAACAGGCTTTAAAGAGGAAGGAAATAATGAAGCCTCCTCTCTCCCTCTGGCTGAGTATCTGCCCCACAGCTCCTAGTAAGGTGAACAATTATTTCTCTTCTATGATTCAGGATATCAATATGTTAAAATTCATTGGAAGGATGAGCAGAAATATTGTTATTCTGCAAGGTGTTAATAAGTGCCATTAATAGGGGGACACATGTAGATGCTGTCATCATTTTCCCTCTTTCAGTATTTCATTCCCTCCAAAGTTAATTGGATTCTGTCCATTGGTGACTTCAACATTCCCTGAAATTCTGGAATGAATTGGATATGACGACATTCTGACGTTATCATGGGAAAGGTCCCATGACGGATGGGGAAACAAAATAGCGAAAGGCAATTGAGCTGAATGTAAGTCCTCACAAGCTTGGCCAAATACTACTTGAATTTTAAATTCAATTATCCAGTCACAACACTGGGAATGGACTCTGTGTAGTACTATTCATGCTAGTATAGTCATAGTATCATTATTATTTCACACTTTATAAATCACACGGTTACTTTTATAACACATTCTTCTCTCTTCCTGATGACATCAAAATAAGGAAATAAAAAAGTCTTTGCAGCCGAGCTAAATATGATCAGCTAGCACATGCCTCAATAAGGCCCAGCCAGAATAGTTGCCTGCAGCTACAGAAACATATCAGAAGGGGAAAGTAGAGAAGCAGAGAAAAAAACGTCAACTTGAAGAAGATGCAAATGCTATTAAAGGAGGTGATCTTAAATTTGCAGTGGAAACTGGAGATGCTGTCAGAGAGCCAGTTGATATTGGTAAAACGTGATAGGTCGAGCACACAAAACTGAATTTCAAGAGGTTGCAGGAGGAGGTGGAGAAGCTGAGGCTGCATCAATAGATGGATTATCCTGCATTGATTGGTAATTAGTACTAGCACGGTGTCTGCTCTAGCTACA
The DNA here is from genome assembly GCF_013100865.1 of Trachemys scripta elegans. NCBI lineage: Eukaryota > Metazoa > Chordata > Testudines > Emydidae > Trachemys > Trachemys scripta. The sequence goes on from NC_048311.1 coordinate 37,105,613, forward strand.
GACAGAAACAGCTATATTAATACACCAGGGGTATCTGACTGAACTCTGACAATGTTTAACATTCAGTTCCCATTTATTGTGTTAATACAGAGGTAATATTTTAGACATGTTTACAAGTGGGCTTGTTACTTGAAATCTCTTTGTCTTCACAAACAAGATCAGCTCCCAGGCTGCTGCACTGGGCAGCACAGCATGGGGAGGAGGTGACCAGCCCTCTGTGGAGAAAGAAGTGATTCAGAACTATTTAGAAAAACTGGACAAGCACAAATCCATGGGGCTGGATGCGCTGCATCCGAGGGTGCTAAAGGAATTGGCGGATGAGATTGAAGAGCCATTAGCCATTATCTTTGAAAACTCATGGCGATCGGGGGAGGTCCTGGATGACTGGAAAAAGGCTAATGTAGTGCCCATCTTTAAAAAAGGGAAGGAGGAGGATCCGGGGAACTACAGGCCAGTCAGCCTCACCTCAGTCCCTGGAAAAATTATGGAGCAGGTCCTCAAGGAATCAATTCTGAAGAACTTAGAGGAGAGGAAAGTGATCAGGAACAGTCAGCATGGATTCACCAAGGGCAAGTCATGCCTGACTAACCTAATTGCCTTCTATGAGGAGATAACTGGGTCTGTGGATGAGGGGAAAGCAGTGGATGTCTTATTCCTTGACTTTAGCAAAGCTTTTGATACAGTTTCCCACAGTATTCTTGCCAGCAAGTTAAAGAAGTATGGGCTGGATGAATGGACTATAAGGTGGATAGAAAGCTGGCTAGATTGTCGGGTTCAACGCGTAGTGATCAAAGGGTCCATGTCTAGTTGGCAGCCGGTTTCAAGCGGAGTGCCCAAGGGTCGGTTCTGGAACCGGTTTTGTTCAATATCTTCATTAATGATCTGGAGGATGGCGTGGACTGCACTCTCAGCAAGTTTGCAGATGACACTAAACTGGGAGGAGTGGTAGATACGCTGGAGGGGAGGGATAGGATACAGAGGGACCTAGACAAATTAGAGGATTGGGCCAAAAGAAATCTGATGAGGTTCAACAAGGACAAGTGCAGAGTCCTGCACTTAGGACGGAAGAATCCCATGCACTGCTACAGACTAGGGACCGAATTGCTAGGAAGCAGTTCTGCAGAAAAGGACCTAGGGGATACAGTGGACGAGAAGCTGGATATGAGTCAACAGTGTGCCCTTGTTGCCAAGAAGGCTAACGGCATTTTGGGCTGTATAAGTAGGGGCATTTCCAGCAGATCGAGGGACATGATCATTCCCCTCTATTCGACATTGGTGAGGCCTCATCTGGAGTACTGCGTCCAGTTTTGGGCCCCACACTACAAGAAGGATGTGGAAAAATTGGAAAGAGTCCAGTGGAGGGCAACAAAAATTATTAGGGGGCTGGAGCACATCACTTATGAGGAGAGGCTGAGAGAACTGGGATTGTTTAGTCTGCAGAAGAGAAGAATGAGGGGGGATTTGACAGCTGCTTTCAACTACCTGAAAGGGGGTTCCAAAGAGGATGGATCTAGACTGTTCTCAGTGGTACCTGATGACAGAACAAGGAGTAATGGTCTCAAGTTGCAGTGGGGGAGGTTTAGGTTGGATATTAGGAAAAAACTATTTGACTAGGAGAGTGGTGAAGCACTGGAATGGGTTACCTAGGGAGGTGGTGGAATCTCCTTCCTTAGAGCTTTTTAAGGTCAGGCTTGACAAAGCCCTGGCTGGGATGATTTAGTTGGGAATTGGTCCTGCTTTGACAGGGGGTTGGACTAGATGACCTCCTGAGGTCCCTTCCAACCCTGATATTCCAGGATTCTATGGTACTGAATGGAGAACGCTGAGTGTCTACTGGCAAGTTCTACAGCTTTCCCTGTGCTGGAAAAAATAATCTGCTCTTCAAGCTATAAGTAATCCTGAAGTGAAACTGACAGCAATGATCAACATTTATAATTATTTTATTTGTTATGTTGTTTGTGTGTAATTAGTAGTAAATATTGAAATGTGATATCATTTAAAAATTCTTCATCTTGACAAACAATATCCATCATAAGGCAGAAGAGGATAAGAAATGGGAAAGGGTGATGGATTTCTTCACAATTTCTGAAAACCCCTTCTGATCATTTTTACTCATAATTTCTAAAGATCTGCAGACTTAAAGTAAAATTCCATTGTATTGATTTTGTGTGTGATGTGAGTGTATATAACATCAATTTCTAAGTATTGTTCCCAATGTTTATATAAACAATTCAGAAGTTCAGCATTTCTCAGCATAATACAGTTATTTCTGGGAATCAGTTAGAGGAATGAGTTCCTTATTTTGGAATAGGAAAGGAGTCTAGTTTTCTGAGTGATAATTTCTGCACTTATTCAAATCAACTCTGACACTATTGCATGTACTGCAAAAGGAATATTACTTTATATCATGAAATAAATTTAATACTGTATTAAACAAATATACATAAGATACATAGCGACTAGCACTCTAAGATGACCCTGGTTCTATCTTTGAATGAAATAAATGTGTCTTTCACGTGTCCAATATGGAAAATGACAGCAAAGTTAGGGACAAAGCAAGAAAAAGATGATAGATCAGGAAATCTGACTGGTCAGATTTTGCTGCATACTGCAAATCCTACACAATCAGAAGAACATTTTGAAACAAACAAACAGTCACGGATGGAAAACACGTTTATTGGAAGACCCTCCAGAAATGAAAATACCACAACAGAATATGGAAAATAAAATAAAATTCACTTTGAAAGGGGCTCTTATTTTCAGCAACTCACAGAAGCAACTAGTATTGTCCAAAAATGTCTAACTTGTCATTTCCAGTCTCCATTCAGGCCATCGCCCAGGCACTACACACAGACTTCCCCCACTCACATCTCTCTGTACACACTGTACTATGGAGCTAGTAAGTAATTGTCCTGGAGCAGGCTCAGGGCCCTCAGCCTCCTACGGGAGGGGCAGTGGCGGCTCACACACCTGGGAGCCGCAGAACCCGAGCATGGCGAGGGGGAAGCTGGGGGGCGCATGGGGGCCGCTGCCTGCATGCATCTGCTGCAGCCTGCAGAAGCCCCCGGGGGGGCACCAGGCCGCAGCCTGGGCAGGAGGGGCGGGGGAAGCGGCTGCTCCCCGATAGTGGCGCCGCTGCCTTTGCAGGGATGCTGCCCCCCCGCACCGCACCGGCTCCTCCATGGCTTGAGCTCGCCACCCCCGTAAGCCGATGCTTTGGCTCTCTGGTCCTCCGGAAGGTGGCTCCTCGCTGCCAAGACAGGGCACTGCTTTTTGGCGCCCCCAACCATTTGGCGCCCTAGGCGACAGCCAAGTTCGAGGGGGCCTCTCGTGTTCTACTGTGTAGTCGGTGTCACCCCCACAATGAAGAGTCATTGAGTGGGGTGATCCAGGGGAAGCAGCTCAAACATCCAATGTGGCTGGACAGCGGCAGGACATCAGCACTGCAGGGGAGGGGTGGGTGTGGCAGTGACATCACAAGGGCCTTTGGCAGGACCTCAGCCTATTGGACAAAGGTGGTGGGGAGGCGATGACCTCACAGAGAGATCTTGACATCAGCCAGGCAGGACAGGGGTGCAGGACAGGGGCAACCTTGGAGATCCCTGGGGCTTTGCGTCAGCATGTCTCCTTTTCGAGGTCTCTCCTTGAGGACTGAGAGAGAATTCACTTTCACGTATGTGAGCCAAGGAGGACCCTCTTCGGAGTTTTCTCCTTTTCTTTTACTGATTTTGCTAGAAAACAGACGTCCCTGTGTAGAAGGTAAGAGCCTCCGAGAGGTTTGGAACCTGTTCAGTCTGATCCATCAGATGCCAGCTGATTTTTAGGAAAGGAAAACAGTAGATTGTGGGGGCAGCATTTTATTTCCAATATAGGATTTTGTCCCTTAGAATTACTGGGGACATTGGGGTTTCTCCTTTTTGTTTTCCCTTTTCCTTCCCTCTCCCTCCTTTTTCTTCTTCTCTTGCATCTTTGTCCTTTTCCCCTGTTCACCACCAGGACCTGTCTGTGCATGTGGAGTGGGGGGTGGCAGGGTTTACACTCCAATTCTCATTGCGGGAGGCCCTCCCCAAGACATGTGGCTGGAATAGTGCTCTAAGAGTGACTCCCTCCGGTGGTGACCTGGGATATCTGGTGAGAACTCTCATCTTTCTGATTCTCAGAGTCTCAATGCTGATTGGGCGAGCATGGGGCTATTATGAGGGAGGAGACTCGGGTCCTTGTTACTCTCTTTTAAGACCAAGGAAATAAGCTTTAACAAAACATGTATTTGATTGCTCTTGCTGCTTTTCTCCATTCATTTTCTTTGAGTAATTCATGATTCTCTCTCTAATGGGCTAGTTCTTCTAAAATACTTACTGAATAATTAGGTTTTAATAAAGCCATATGCAAACCCATACTTCCAGTCACAAAGGAGTCAGGCAGCACCCTACAGAATGGGGGACAGTCCGCTGGAAAGCAGTGACCCTGAAAAGGATTTTAGGGCCATAGTGGACGAGCTGCTCAACATGATCTGTCAATGTGAAACTGTGGTAAAAAAGTTTAAAGCCATTCTTGGATGGATAGAATAGTGAGTATGGAAAGGGAAGTGATACAGCATTGGTGAGACTGATATTGGAATGTTGAATCCAGTTCTTGTGTCCAGATTTTGAATATTATGTTAAAAAAATTGGAGAGGGGACAGAAAAGATTCATAATTGAGTAATGGGGATGATGCCTTATAATGAGACATTGAAAAAGCTCAATCTGTTTAGTATATACAAAAGAAGAATGAGTGGTGAGTTGCTTGACTTCATGGAGAGAAAATGTTGAGTATAAAAGGGCTCTTTTAGCTAGCAGAGACAGGAATGACAAGACCCCATGGATGGAAGCAGAAATCAGAAAAAGTATAATGACACTAAGACCCAGATTTGTCAGAGGGTGATTCGTCATTGGAAAAAACTACCAAGAGAAATGATGGCTTCTCCATCTCTTGATCTCTTCTAATAAAGACTAGATGCCTTTCTGGAAAATGTTTGGGTAAAAGGAAAACCCAGCTCTTCTGACATAAAGGACTCCTTAGGATATGCAGGGAATCAGATTAAATGCTCTAATAATTCCTTCTGGCCATAAAGTCGACTAACTTATGAAAACCTGATTGCGGCCTAGGGAAGAGCCTCTCGTGTTCTACTGTGTAGTCGGTGTCATCCCCACAATGAAGAGTCATTGAGTGGGGTGATCCAGGGGAAGCAGCTCAAACATCCAATGTGGCTGGACAGGGGCAGGACATCAGCACTGCAGGGGAGGGGTGGGTGTGGCAGTGACATCACAAGGGCCTTTGGCAGGGCCTCAGCCTATTGGACAAAGGTGATGGGGAGGCGATGATCTCACGGAGAGATCTTGACATCAGCCAGGCAGGACAGGGGTGCAGGACAGGGGCAACCTTGGAGATCCCTGGGGCTTTGCTTCAGCACGTCTCCTTCTCAAGGTCTCTCCTCGAGGACTGAGAGAGAATTCACTTTCACGTATGTGAGCGCAAGGAGGACCCTCTTCGGAGTTTTCTCCTTTTCTTTTATTGCTTTTGCTGGAAAACAGACATCCCTGTGTAGAAGGTAAGAGCCTCCGAGAGGTTTGGAACCTGTTCAGTCTGATCCATCAGGTGCCGGCTGAATTCTAGGAATGGAAAACACTAGATTGAAGTGGTAGCATTGTATTCCCAACATAGGACTTTGTCTCTTAGAATCACTGGGGACATTGGGGTTTCTCCTTTTTGTTTTCCCTTTTCCTCTGTCCCGCCTACCTTTCTCTTCTTGCTTCCTTTGTCCTTTTACTCTGCTCTCCTCCCACCACCAGGAGCTCTGTGTGTGCAGCAAAGGCCGGGGGTGTTGTGGGAGGCCCTCACAGAGAGGTGAGACTGGAATAGTGCTTCGAGAGTGATCTCTTCAGTGCTGACCTGGGCCATTCTTTGGGCTATTTGATGAGAACCCTTCACCTCCCACCCCTCAAAGTTTCAACCTTGATTGGCTGAGGAGGGGGCTATTGACAGGGAGGAAACTCTGGTCTTTGTTGTTGTCTTTTATGACCAAGCAAATAAGTCACAACCAGTTATATGTTTGACCAGTGTTGATGCTGCTCTCCATTAATTGTCTCTGAGCAGTTCATGATATTCTCTAACATTCCACTTCTTCTAAAATACTTGCTGAATAATTACTATGAACCATTGCTGGTCTGTAGCTCATTTGAGAGCAACTCTGCTACTGACTGGCTGCATCAGCTAAGACAAGTCACTGCTCCTTTCTCAGCCTTAGTTTCTCCTTCTGTCAAGTACGAATAACAATCCTCTCCCACCTACCTCATGATGGGTGGATGATGGGGATCCATTGAAGAGTGTCACTAGTAGCAGTGCAGAATAGGTGGTGTCCTATCACATTGAGCCATATCAGATTATGACATAATATTCTATTTTATTTGTATTTTATTATTTTGAAATTGTTAAGAGCAGCAACTACTTAGCTCAGACTGAAGCATCTCATCTAATTTTCTAGATCATAGTGTCTCCCCTTTATGTACAACGAGACAGTTTAATGCACTGTGACAAACAGGAGATGCTCTTGTTTTGCAAACAAATATTTTTGCAAAGAATTTTCCTCCTACTTGTTATGATTTCAAGAAACAAAGTGGTTTAGTCTGAATGGATTTTCTGACAGAAAACGGTTTCCATGAAAATTTTCACCCCTTATTTCCTGGGCTCTATCCCTGCCTCCGGGGGGGTTGTTGTCTGTTAGTTAGAACAGGAGTCAGGACTGTTGGCTTCTCTTTCTTGCACTGTCACCGCTTTGCTGTGTGACACCTTGGGTAGGTCCAAAGGGAATAGGGTCAGTTCTCTAACTCCAGGCAGCAGTGAGCCTGGGTGAGATAAGGGATGTTCAAACCATCTGCAAAGGGATGTTTCCAGGTGTTGAACGTCAAGAATTCTAAACTTTGCTAAAATGGCTAGTCTAGAGAAACAAGAAATAGTTGGGGCCAAACTTGAACCATTGTCTTTTTTAAAGCCCATTCAGGGATGTGAGTACCCGAGAGTCATAGAGAGGGGGAGCAACTTGCCCAAAGTCCCACAGTTCAATAGGCAGCAATGGAACTAGGAGTGACACTCCCTCTCAAAGGCAGGGGGACCGGACATGAGGGCCTGGTTGCAATTGCCAGCTGTGGGAGGGAGTGTGCAGCAGTGGTTAGTGAAGGGGTCCATCCATGTCTCTGACACTCGGTGTGGCCCTGAGCCGGTAGCTGAGGCCCATTTGCCATCAGTAGGGTTGGGGTCCCAACGCTACAGCCCAGGGCGGTTGGGAGGCTCCAGGAAGGTGTATAAAGTGCTGGGAGGTCAGGATCCTGGAGGCGCTGTCACCTCCGCACTAGGGCAGTGTTCTGCATCCCGCTGCTGCTGGCTGAGTTTCTCCGTCCCTTGACAATAAGACAAACTCCTCTTTTCGCAGACAGTTGATCGCCCACTGTCATCACCCTGCCTGCTGGCTGGGCAGGGTAACTCCTCAGATCACCACCCTCTCCAGCCTGCCTTGGGCTTGGAGAGTGAGGAGGAGGGTGAGGGACATCTGCTGACCCTGAACATCTGCCATCCATCATACCATCACCTAGAGCAAGTGAGTGGCATTAGGGTTCCTCAGTGGCTTCCCCTGTCTGTCTGGGGAGAGGCAGAAATGGGGAGAGAACATCTCCAAAGGGGGATTTCATTTGCAAACAGCCCCCAAGAGCCCCTCACTCTCTGACTGGGCAGGGGCTTCTCCAGAGCTCTCTCCAGTGTGTTCGGAAAGGTTCCAGCAATGGGGCTCCCAGCCCTTCCCTTGTGGGACACTGTTCCCCAGGCTGACAGTCTCTGAGCTGGGCCAGACCCTGTGAGCTGCTGAGCATGGAAATCAATGGGGAATGAGGAGGATCCTGGTCTTCCTGTGCCTAGGGTCTTTGTGACTTTGATGTGGGGAATGGTTTCCCAGGAGAAGTCCGGACTCCTGGGTTCTGTTCTTTCTCTAGCCTGGGCGGGGGAGTGTGGCCTGGGACGACAGGAGTGGGCTGCTTATCCAGAGTAACCGATGGTCTTTGGGACTGACCCCATTGCTCTAAAAGGTTGAGACTTCCTGGATATTGCAGCAGCAGCAGGGATTATGAGGGGGAACGTTGGGAGCAGATCATGCAATGAACTCCTGCCAGTGTGTGTAGCTTGCACTCCCTGCACTCCTGTGGGGGGAGAAGGGGCTGCTCTGGTTGGAGCAGGGATGAGGAGGGACCGAAAAGGCCCATGAGTGAAAGGCTGCCTTGACCCCAGACTCACACCTGCTCCCGCTCGGTTCCAGGATGGCCAGGCTCCTGAGGATGTTCAGGAAGAAGGCTCTGCAGGTGGCCCCAGAGCCTGAGGGAAGCAGCTGCCATCTTCCCAAGGGGCAGAGCAACCTCTCCATCCCAGAAGTGCCCAGCCTTCTGGCAAACAAAACCAGCTCCCGGCGCAGGCGCTGAGCTGGGAGAGGCCCCGACCAGGCCGAAATGGAGCTGGCTGAGGATGCGGTTTCGCACACTCCACCACCATTCTGCACTTGCTCAGCCGGTAGTTGAAGAGTTCTTTTTCACTGTCCAGGGCGCCTGTATAGGGCTTCATGTTGGGGGCAGTCTGAGGCGGCTGCTGTGCCTGTGAAGGGAGGAGGGGAGGAGGCGCATGGCAGCCCCCCCCCCCGGCAGGTGACTCAGAGTCCAGTCCGATGGGGGCAGGACAGGGCTTATCCTGGCTGGACCCCCTGAGCCTGGGGGGCCAGGGAGGACTCCCCTTCCCTGGAACTCACTGCTGCCAGTGGGCAGAGGGCCGGGGGGAGTCCTCCTCTCTGGCCCCCTGCCCCAGCCCAGAGCCTGCACCCAGCACCCAAACTCCATCCCAGAGCCCGCATCCCTCCGGCACCCGAACTCCCTCCCAGAGCCTGAGGCGGGGTTGGGGTGGGGACTTGGACCCGTTCTGGGCACCTGCCGCCACTCCCGGGGGGGGAGCGGGGGTCTGCGAGTCGCAGAGCTGCTGCCCTCCCTGACCCCCCCCCCGGCTCTGACCCCCTGAGCGCCTGCAGGAGCCGAGCCAGCTACAGCCGGGCAGTGCCTGAGTCCCAGTCAGTCCGTTCTGATCCCCCATTGACCAGCTGTTGCTTCCCGCCCCGGTTCCCACTCAGTGACTCCGGATTTCAGCTCCTCCCCCCCGAGCATCCCTCCCTCTCCTCCACCGTCCTCATTCTGCCTCCACTTATGGCAGGGCAGCGGGGGGGCTGAGAACTGGCTGCTGCTTTATTTCCCAGCCGGACCGAGCTGTGGCGGGCGGTGCTGGGCGGGGGAATTACTGAACCCAGCATCCCGGGGGGGCAGGGACAGCAGCGGGGGGGCATTGACACCCCTACACCGGCTCCCCGGCAAACTGCCCCTGCCAGGTCCCCCCCAGCTCCGGGCCCTGCGGGGGGGCTGGTACTTTCACAGGAATTTGCTCCGCCCCCAACCAGCCCGGGACACGGACCGGTACTTTCACTTCCCCTACTTCGGTACTTTCAGTTTGCAGCGCGGGTCAGGCCCAGGCGGGGGCTCGGCCCCGTCACTTCAGCTACAAATGGCACAACAATAACGATGACGGGTCGGGTCTCAGACCCTCCGGCGGCATGACCCCGTGTGCGGCACTGGGGCTGCAGCCTCGGTGAGTGACCTGGGGACCAGGGCCGGATTTGGGGGCTCGTAACCGAGGCGACTTCCTGGGGTGCTGGGCTGGGGGGCGCCGGGCTCGGGGGATGTTTTTGTTGTTAGAGATAAAAAAAATCAAATGTTTGATGTAAAATGTTTCAGGTTTCCCTTATGTGGCTCATTTGTGTAGTGTAGGGCACCGCTGTCTGTAGGAATTTGCTACTTAGGGGGAGCACTTCATATGCTGGGAACAAACTGAGCATGCTCAGTAACATGTGCTGAAGCCACTGCCCTTCACCCTGCCCTTACTAGGCATAAGATTCTGCTGAGTGCTTTGTACAGGGGATAGAAGGGGCAAAGGGGGCACATCAGAGAAGGGGGTGGCCAGGGTCTGAGCAGGGGGTGAAAATTGACTGGTCAGGGGAGTCAAGCAGCTGGAAGCAGGGTTAGGAAGGGACTGAAGGGCAAAATCAGGGATGGGGGTAAGGAGCCAGATTTAAGCCCAGGGGTGAGGTGCTGCCAGAGGGTGACTGAATGCAAAACCCTGGCACAGGCAGGGGCAGAGAGGTGGGTGGAGCAGAGGGGATTTTTTTATTTCCCCTCTCACAGACAAAACCTCTCAGGGTGGGCTTCCCAGGGCTGGGTTCTTAAAGGCACAGGCATCCAAATGTGTAATCATTGCAGCTCCTCTTTCAAGTAACCTACTGAATAAAGGTTACTGCAGCAGGAGACTTTATTCAGTGAGACCGGGCCCTCCCTACACCCCCCCCCGGGAGGGGGGGGGGGGCTGAACATCCCCCTAAATTTCCCAAACACCCCTCCAGTGGTCAACTAGTTACGACAGTGTTGCCAATTTTGTCATTGGTGGGAAATTTCAATTGAAATTGAAGCATTAATACACACTTCAAAAGCATATACAGTGTATGATAAAATACTTGTACCTGAGAAGTATAATAGCTTAGAAAACTACGAACAAAGACTGGCTTCCTCACACAGCTGTTGTTTTTTCTGACAATGTCGGCACATTCGTTTCGGCAATGTCGGCCAGCTTTATAATTTCAAAAATATGATTTGTAAGCAAGGTCTGAATGAGCTCTCCCCTGACAGCCAGTGATGAGCCAGGGGTGGGGGGAAGGCTTCAGGACCAGACGGTATTTACATGAACTCACCTACTCTGCCTAGGTTTCCAGCAGACAGAGCTGTGTTGCCCAAGTGATCAATTTTGGCTGGTGTTGGGAGTTTCTGTACTAAACATTTTTATTATATTATAATTAATTTTTTCATAAGAACGTCCATATTGGATCAGACCAATGGTCCATCTAGCCCAGTACTCTGTCTTCCAACAATGGCCAATGCCAGGTGCTTCAAAAGGAATTAACAGAACAGGGCAATTATTGAGAGATCCATCCCCTGTCGTCCACTCCCAGCTTCGGGCAAACAGAGGCTCTCAGAGCATGGTGTTGCATCTCTGCCCATCCTGGCTAATAGCCATCGATGGACAATATCCTCCCTGAACTTATCTAGTTCTTTTTTGAATCCTGTTCTAGTTTTGGCCTTTATAACAGCCCTTGGCAAAAAGTTCCACAGGTTGACTGTGGGCTGGTCTACACTAGGGGGGCGGGAATCAATCCAAGATACGCAACTTCAGCTACACGAATAGCGTAGCTGAAGTCGAAGTATCTTGGATCGAATTACCTGGGGTCCAGACGGCGCGGGATCGACGGCTGCGGCTCCCCCGTCGACTGCGCTACCGCCGCTCGCTCTGGTGGAGTTCCGGAGTCGACGGTGAGCACGTTCGGGGATCGATATATCGTGTCTTAACAAGATGCGATATATTGATCCCGGATAAATCGATTGCTAGCCGCCGATACGGCAGGTAGTGAAGACGTACCCTGTGTGTTGTGTGAAGAAGTACTTCCTTTTCTTTGTTTTAAACCTGCTGCCTATTACTGTCATTGGGTGACCCCTAGTTCTTGTGTTATGTGAGGGAGCTTTTCACTTTCTCCACACCAGTCAAGTGTTTTATAGACCTCTATCATATCCCCCCCTTAGTAGTCTCTTGTCCAAGCTGGAAAATCCCCCAGTCTTTTTAATCTCTCCTCATATGGAAGCTGTTCCACATGCCTAATTGTTTCAGTTGCCCTTCTCTGTACCTTTTCCAACTCCAATATAGCTTTTTTGAGATGGGGTGACTAGGACTGCACGCAGTATTCAAGCTGTGAGCATAACGTGGATTTATATAGTAAAAGTGGAGGAGCTTGGTTTGCCAGCCTGATCAGCAAAGCCAATGCTGACAAACTATGTGAAAAGGCTGCAAAACACCAATCCTCTGGACTACATCGACATGCAGAAAGCCTTATAAGCCAGTCATTGTCAAAGCCAATTTTAAAAGTACTTAATGAGGCTGTTAAGAATGCTGGAGACACAACACGGTTTATGCGAACAAACATGGCTGCACATCATACTTTTGCTTTAAGCAAGAGATACCACACACTACAAACTGGAGTCCAGTGTTAAGTGCATTGTCATTTGTTAATCCGGAAGTTGGGCACTGGTTCCGACCAAGACCAGTGAATGCTCACTATCTTTCTGCAAGAAACTCAACTGACTGGTTAGAAGCATGCAGTCCCACACTGAAAGCCTCAGCAGTTGAAAAAGTGAAGAACTCTCTCACCACATTCAGAAAATGTGCATACATGGCTGATGAATGCACCGATGCAAATGGGTGTCAAGTATTAAGTCTGCCTACGTTCTCTTGATATCAGTGGTAGGTCAGTAGAAGAATTTCTAGATGTTCAGGTTATAGAAGACACATCGCCTGCATCTCTGACAACCCACAACTTAGAAGAGTTAAATACTTGTCAATTGAACCCCAAACAGATGGCTGCTTGTGGATTTGATGGAGCTGCAAATTTCTCTGGAAGACATAGTGGAATACAAGCTTTGCTCAGAGAAAAGTGTAACTCTAATCTCTCCTATACACACTGAGGAGGCCATCTACTCCAACTAGCACTAGTACAAGCTGCAGAACCTTCAAAAGGCATTTAAAAAGCTATAAATTTAATCAAGTATCGGGGGGTAGCTGTGTTAGTCTGTATCCACACACAAAAACGAGGAGTCCGGTGGCACCTTAAAGACTAACAGATTTATTTGGACATAAGCTTTTGTGGGTAAAAAATCCACTTCTTCAGATGCATGGAGTGAAAATTACAGATGCAGGCATTATTATACTGACACATGAAGAGAAGGGAGTTACCTCACAAGTGGAGAACCAGTGTTGACAGGGCCAATTCAACCAGCATGGATGTAGTCCACTCCCCATAATTGATGTGCAGGTGTCAATACCAAGAGAGGGAAATTTGCTTTTGTAGTGAGCCAGCCACTCACAGTCCCTATTCAAGCCCAAAGTAATGGTGTTAAATTTGCAAATGAATTTTAGTTCTGCAGTTTCTCTTTGAAATCTGTTTTTCAAGTTTTTTTGTTCAAATATGGCTACTTTTAAATCTGTTATTGAATGTCCAGGGAGATTGAAGTATTCTCCTACTGGCTTTTGTATGTTACCGTTCCTGATGTCCGATTTGTGTCCATTTATTCTTTTACGTAGAGACTGTCCGGTTTGGCCAATGTACATGGCAGAGGGGCATTGCTGGCACATATTGGAATATATCACATTAGTAGATGTGCATGTAAATGAGTCCCTGATGGTGTGGCTCATGTGGTTGGGTCCTCTGATGGTGTCGCTAGAGTAGATATGGGCACAGAATAGGCAACGAGTTTTGTTAGAGGGATTGGCTCCTGGGTTAGTGTTTCTGTGGTGTGGTGTGTAGTTGCTGGTGAGTATTTGCTTCAGGTTGGGGGGCTGTCTGTAAGAGAGGTCTGTGAGAGTGAGGGATCATTTTCCAGGATAGGTTGTAGATCGTTGATGATGTGCTGGAGAGGTTTTAGCTGGGGGCTGTATGTGATGGCCAGTGGTGTTCTGTTATTTTTACTGCTAGGGCACTGGTTCAGTTGGTCAGTAATAGCACAGGACAGTGATACAAGGATGATGTCTGGTGACCTGTGTGAAGTGAGCTGTTTGGTCTTAGTTTATTTCATAGGGAACTGGAGCCCACATCACCTCATCCACCATCACAATCGGAACTGATGCAGATGCTGTTTGGCATCTCAGCACAGAGGTGAAACATCCACTGGACACGGAGGGTGACTGATTCAGATCTCTAGAGGGGGCCCTGCCCTTGGGGTCTCAGTCTGTGCCGCTGCATGAAGTGAACGTGGCCACAGACTCTGCTAAGTTGTTTTATTTTACTTGTACCAGGAAACCTGTGAAGGAAACTGACACTGTGCAGAGGGTTTTCTCTGCTGATCTTGGGCTGCTGCTGAGCTTCTGTCCAGCTGCCTGCCCTTGTCACACTCCTCACAACCAGAACTCTGTCGGGGTGTCTCTCTAGTGCGGAGGGAAGCCTGGGCAGGTGGGTGTTAAATAAATATTATTTCCTTTATTACAGCTGGGCCCAGTGTATTCCTCAGTTCTTGGGCTGCAGAATTCACCTCTTGCTGCAGATATTGGGCTCCAGAATCTCCATCTGCATCTTCAGAAATCACAGGGGGGATTTTCAAAACCACATAAAACATTTGGATGCCCAATTCCCATTTGAAATTAATGGGAATTGGGCACCCAATTCATATGGACATCAAGGGCAGAAGGGGTCATCATGATCATCTAGTCTGACCTCCTGCACATTGCAGGCTACAGAACCTCACCCACCCACTCCTGTAATAGACCCCTAGCCTCTGGTTGAGCTACTGAATTTCTCAAGTCATGACTGAAAGACTTTAAGCAATAGAGAATCCACTGTTTACTCTAGTTTAAATCAGAAAGTGACCCGAGCCCCAATGTACAGACAAAACAAACAAACAAAAAACCAGGGTCTCTGCCAATCTGACCTAACATTCCTTCTTGACCCCCAAAATGGCGATCACTTAGACTCTGAGCATGTCAGCAAGACCCACCAAGCAGACACCTGGGAAAGAATTCTCTGTAGCAACTCAGAGCCCTCCCCATCTAATGTCCCATCTCTGTCCATTGGAGATATTTGCTACAGTCATAGATGGGGCAAATGGCACTGTAGGCAATGTCATAATACCATCCCCTAGGTGGCTGTGAAACCCCAGCCTAAGTTTCTAGCTTTACGGTTGCAGAGATAACTTTGAAAATGGGAACAGGTAATGACTGCCTGAGTCTGCAGACAGCCTGAAACAACAGTTCTGAAAAGAGAGAACTGCACCAGGCATCTGAGTCAAGGCCCCATGAGCTTATGCTGGTATGTTATATTATACGTTGTATTAATGTGGATGGAATCAATGGGCCCAAAGAACCAAAGGTGTTAACATGACCCTGTCACTGTCTAATATTAAGCACTTTTAGACAAGGTTCGGGGTTTGGTTTTCAGAGACCTCGGCCTGCTGAGTCCTATGGCAAACACACCATGAAACATCCCTTTAACCTTTTATTAAAGATACAGAAAAGGACAAACAGTTAAAACATTTGATATTTAACGTACTGAGTCAGGCTCTCATTTTAATAACATGCCTTGTTTCCTTTAGCTGCAGAGAGATTTTAGAAGGAAGCACCTCCCTGTATGTCAGTCTTTATGGTTTCAGAGTGGTGGCCGTGTTAGTCTGTATCAGCAAAAGCAACAACGAGCCCTTGTGGCACCTTACAGACTAACAAATGTATTTGGGCATAAACTTTTGTGGGCTAAAACCCACTTCATCAGATGCATGGAGTGAAAAATACAGTAAGCAGTATAAATATTACAGCACATGAAAAGATGGGAGTTGCCTTACCAGGTGGGGGGTCAGCGCTAAAGAGGCCAATTCAATTAAGGTGGAAGTGGCCTATTCTCAAAAGTTGACAAGAAGGGGTGAATGTCAAAGGAGGGAAAATTAGAAATGATAATAGCTGTTCTTTTGAGTAAAAGGGAAGAAGTTAGTTGAGATGGGCTGGAGCTGCCATTACTTCTGTGAAAGTCCAATCCCGTTTCCTAGACAACCAAACAAGACAAGCCCAGGAGGGGAGAGAAAAAAACAGCAAAGAGAGGAAATGCACCTTCTGTCTGTGAGTCTGACTCTGACTTGCAGCCTCGCTGCTGGAGAATCACAGCACACGGTCTGATCAGCCACTTGAGGACAGAGCAAACTTTTACCAGCATCGGGCTGTTTAGGGCATTGCTTATAGCTGCCTCTTTCTGGCCACAGGCTTACAGCAATGTTGCAAAATATACAGAAGGCAAAAGGAGAGGGATAGGACAGAGAAAGGTAGGTAGGGAAGGAAAGGACACACGGGGTGTGTGTATGTGACAAAGTCTCTTATCCCAGGTGGTGTCTGGGATTTAGCCAGAGTCAGTGGAGGTGGTGATGTCACCTGGGTCCTTTCCTGGCTTGGTCTGGTCAGCGCATCTCTCTGGATCAGGACTATGAAGGCCCAACCATGTAATGGTGGATTCTGAAGTCCCAAGAGATGGTGGGGGTGGCAGCCATGATGGTGAAGCTCGCTCTTTCCGGCTCACCTGTCTCCCAGTCAGCCAGCAGCTAATTTTCCCCAAAATTCTCTGTTAGAGGTCCCCAAGGGGGAGCGGTGGGTGGAATATCCCATCCTCTCAGTATTATGTTCCCCAGCTAGGCCTAATTTCAGACACACCCATTGTGTCCATTGATTTCCCATCTCACACTTCTCATGTTTACCAGGCATGATCCGAACACAGTCCTGGAGTTAAACCAGGAGCCTGTCTGTTGGGATTGATTCAGTCGGCCTGTCTCCCACCAGAGCCGGCACTAGGCATAAGCAGACTAAGCAGTAGCTTAGGGCCCCGAGCAGCTCAGGGGGCCATGATTTGTGGAAATAATGCAGTTAGAATTCTCAGGGGTGGGTCAGGGCCACCCCCCACTATTCCTGCTTAGGGCGCCCAATGGGGTAGCTCCGGCTCTGTTTGCAGCTCTTCCTATCAGTATTTATTGTTACAGGCTATTGTGATATTTTATTAATGTTTGCTCACTTCTCACAGCTCAGCTCACCATTCAGGGACATTTTTACCCCAATTATCACAACATTGGTGATGGAATTTAGCATTTTTCCAAGATCCCAGAGAATTCAGCAGGTTTGCTGCATGCAGCCTGGCACCATCTTGCTTTTTTGTTTCCCTGGCTTGCTGGCATCTGCGTCTTGGAGAAGAGCAGAGCAGCTGGGGCCCAGGAGAGGAGTGTCTGAGCCAGGGTGTCTGAACAACATTGCAGGAGCTAAGGCCCAAAGAGTGGGGCTGGGCCACCTGGAGAGTATAGCAATAAACCCTATCCCCCAAATAGTCATTGGTTAATTTTGCATCAATGAGCATTTTCAGCCACAAGCCCTGCATGCGTTTGGAGGGTGGGGCTGGGAATGAGGAATATTCCAGGGCACTAGAGTAAATTAACATGGCCACTGAGTCTAGTGGCTGCTGAAGCAGACTTTGGTCCCATTGTTTACACAGGACTGAGGTAATTACAGCAACTCCTGGAGCACAAGAAAACAGCCTGCAGAACTGACTGTGTCACCAGTCGAAGTTAAGAGCTGAGGCTGCTGGCACCAAAGCTACCCTCTCACTAGTGCTGTGGGTGTGTCAGAGGAATTTGATCTTTGTGCCATAACCGTCCTGGGGAGGAGCCAGTCACAGTCACGTTCCAGCCTCTGTCCTTCTTTCGGTTTTGGATGGGCCTAGAGAGGACGGGGCTTCCATTAAATATAAAATGTATTAACTTAACGAAAAGCTCAGGGGCAGGCTGAAGTTAAACGCTGCGGCTCCCTGACCCCTCCGGCAGGATGGATGTCACAGCCTGGGAAAATGACGCAGTCACTGGGAGCAGGAGCTCTGCCTAGAGAGAATGGCTCTGGGGGCTGGCGAAGCTGGGAGATTGGAATGGCTCAGAAACGACTCCACAGGACTCCGCAGGTAGGGGGTTCACTCACTGCAACCCCAGTTGAATTGCTCCCTTGTTATTTACTGGCTCATGGCGCTGATTAGTCAGAGGAGCTGCTGCTATCAAAGGGCCTCGCTCCTGGGATTTGGGGGATAAAGTGTCACTTTCCCACGGGGAACTCAGCTGTGGCTGTAGAGATGCCCACACAGATTCAGAGACCTGCCCAGTCACTTCTCCACTGCCAGGTTCCCGTTTGTTTGCTGTTCTGCTCTATTTACTGACAGCTGTAGGAACCGATCGCCAGTTGTAATTCTCCTGTGGGGCACTGTTGGGAGTGTGCAGGTGTTTTCATCATCAGCTCACCACCGTGAACTTCCAGAGTGAGAGGGTGAAAGATGGAAGGGAAACACCTGGGGCCAGATTGGGTGCAACTGATGCAGGGAGGGGGAGATTTTCTAAAGCTCTTAAGGGATTCAGGAGCACAAGCCCCATTGATCCTAACTCCCCTGTGGTTGTGAAAATCTCCCCCCCACCCCTCCCCTGAGTGTAAATTGCACCTGCCTGTGCCCTCAAGGCCCTTTGCATTCCGGGGGCTGGGGGGGACGACTCACCCCAAGGGAGGGTAGGTGAGGCTGCTGTTTCCCTTAGGGGAGTTTCTGGCAGGGAGGGGGGAGCTTTACCTCTGACTGGCAGGTTATCAGCGGCCACCACCGAATGCAGGTGCTCAGTGAGTGACTCCCCCACCAGCCCTGCTCTCACCTACTTCCTCCCCAGTGCGGCTGCTCTTTGGGCTGTGTCGGCCGCTGCAGCCGTCCTAGCCAGAGGCAAGTTACAGCCCCTTCACCATGTCACAGTCCAGACCCAGCCAGAGCTTCCATTGGTGCTGTGTGGTGTGAGCCCTGAGTGAAGTCAGCCGTTGTCGGAAGCCCCCAACTGCCCTTCACAGCAACGCAGCCTCTTGCAGGCACCAGGGCCCATAAAGGCCTAGGGCCACGTTTCCAAGAGAGCTCAGCTCTGAACTGCTCCCAGGCAGGCGCCTGTGTGACGTGGCCAGGTTCCCCAGGGGCTCTGAGCAGCCGCATTCGGGAGGGGAAGACGGGCGATGGAGCAACCCCTTACAGGTCTGCATTCAGGAGCAGCGCCAGGGTTTTTGGCACCCTAGGTGGGGGTCCTTCCGCGCTCCCAGTCGTCGTCGGCAATTCTGCGGCGGGGGGGTCCTTCCGTGGGTCCCGTAGCGAGTGAAGGACCCGCCGCAGAATTGCCGCCGAAGACCCGGAGCACGGAAGGACCCCCCACTGCCGAATTGCCACCAAAGATGGCAAAATCCCGCCCCTCCAAATCCTGGTGCCCTAGGCGACCGCCTAGGTCACCTAAATGGAAACGCCGGCCCTGTCTGCATTGCACCCCAAAATATCATAGACACTGCAGAAAAAGGTCACAAACATGAGTTGGGGGCTGGAGCAAACGCCTCACAGTAGGGGACTGAAGGAGATCGATCTGTTCAGTTTAGCAAAGAGAAGAGTGAGAGGTGACTTTCTGTCATGGATTCACAAGGCCTGGTCTGTGCCCTGGACCAGGCCCTTGGGAATGACCTCTTTATTGTGCTGGACCCCACGATCCACACAATTCCACAGAGGCAAGTCCATGGCTTCAGTGACTCAGAAACTGGGCCTTTGAGCACCAGCAATCCCTGGCTTTCTCCATGGCTCCCTGCAGCAAGTCCAACAAGCCAGACTCCAGCAGGAGACTTGTTCTATCCCTTCAGGGCTCAGTGTTCTCAGTGAGTATCTGCAGTGACACCAGGCAGCCTTTTCCACACCAACTAACGATGTGTTAGTCACCTGGCCTATAGAATCTGAAAGTCCTTAGGTCAGCACAGAGAAGTAAAGTTTGAGAGGGGGCCAGAGCTGGGGCTCCGCTGAACCATGCTGCTGGAGGGTCCCACTTGTCTCCCTCTCTCCCTGTCCCTTTTTTGTCTCTGAGGGTATGTCTACACTACGGGATTAATCTGAATTTATATAATTCGAATTTTGGAAACAGATTATATAAAGTCGAATGTATGCGGCCACACTGAGCACATTAATTCGGTGGTGTGCGTCCATGTACCGGAGCTAGCGTCGATTTCTGCAGCATTGCACTGTGGGTAGCTATCCCATAGCTATCCCATAGTTCCCGCAGTCTCCTCCGCCCATTGGAATTCTGGGTTGAGATCCCAATGCCTGATGGGGCCAAAAACATTGTCGCGGGTGGTTCTGGGTATATCCTCCCCGATCTCCAGGGAAGCAACGGCAGACAACCGTTTCGTGCCTTTTTCCTGGGTGAACAGTGCAGACGCCATACCACGGCAAGCATGGAGCCCGCTCAGCTCAAGACAGCACTCATGAACATTGTAAACACCTCGCGTGTTATCGTGCAGTTTATGCTGAACCAGAACCTGCAAAACCAGGCAGCGAGGAGTAGGCTACGGCAGCGCGGCGGCAAGAGTGATGAGGATATGGACATGGAATTCTATCAAACCGCGGGACCCGGTGCTTTGGAGATCATGCTGTTAATGGGGCAGGTGATAGCCGTGGAACGCTGATTCTGGGCCCGGGAAACAAGCACAGACTGGTGGGACTGCATAGTGTTGCAGATGTGGGATGACTCCCAGTGGCTGCGAAACTTTCGCGTGCGTAAGGGCACTTTCTTGGAGCTTTGTGACTTGCTTTCCCCTGCCTTGAAGCACCAGAATACCAAGATGAGAGCAGCCCTCACAGTTGAGAAGCGCGTGGCGATAGCCCTGTGGAAGCTTGCAACGCCAGACAGCTACCGGTCAGTCGGGAATCAATTTGGAGTGGGCAACTCTACTGTGGGGGCTGCTGTGATGCAAGTAGCCAAAGCAATCACTGAGGTGCTGCTACGAAAGGTAGTGACTCTGGAAAATGTGCAGGTCATAGTGGATGGCTTTGCTGCAATGGGATTCCCAAACTGTGGTGGGGCGATAGATGGAACCCATATCCCTATCTTGGCACCCGAGCACCAGGGTACCCTGTACATAAACCGCAAGGGGTACTTTTCAATGGTGCTGCAAGCACTTGTGGATCACAAGGGACGTTTCACCAACAGCAGCGTGGGCTGGCCGGGAAGGGTTCATGACACTCGCGTCTTCAGGAACACTAATCTGTTTAAACGGCTGCAGCAAGGGACTTACTTCCCGGACCAGAAAATAACCATTGGGGATGTTGAAATGCCAATAGTTATTCTTGGGGACCCAGCGTACCCCTTAATGCCATGGCTCATGAAGCCATACACAGGATAGGAGTCAGGAGCTGTTCAACTACAGGCTGAGCAAGTGCAGAATGGTGGTAGAATGTGCATTTGGCCGTTTAAAAGGTCGCTGGCGATCATTACTGACTCGCTCAGACCTCAGCCAAACCAATATCCCCATTGTTATTTCTGCTTGCTGTGTGCTCCACAATCTCTGTGAAAGTAAGGGGGAGACCTTTATGGCGGGGTGGGAGGCTGAGGCAAATCGTCTGGCTGCTGATTACGTGCAGCCAGACACCAGGGCGATTAGAAGAGCACACCAGGAAGCGCTGAGCATCAGAGAAGCTTTGAAAACCAGTTTCATGACTGGCCTGGCTACAGTGTGAAATTTCTGTTTGTTTCTCCTTCATGAAAACCCGCCCCCTTTATTGACTCATTCTCTGTAAGGAACCCACCCTCCCCCTTCCCCCAGCTTGCTTCAAAGGAAATAAAGTCACTATCGTTTAAAAATCATGTATTCTTTATTAATTGATTATAAACATAGGGAGAGAACCGACAAGGTAATCTGGGTGAGGTTTGGGAGGAGGATAGGAGGGAAGTAAAAGACCACTGAAAAAATTCAATATAATGAAAGCCTTTTGGTTGGGCTGTCCACTGGGGTGGAGTGAGAGGGTGCACGGAGCCTCCCCCCCCCCGCGTTCTTACACGTCTGGGTGAGGATGATATGGAACATGGTGAGTGGGGAGGGAGGTTATACAGCGGCTGCAGCGGCAATCTGTTATCCTGCTGCCGTTCCTGAAGCTCCACCAGACGCCGGAGCATGTCCGTTTGATCATGAAGCAGCCCCAGCGTTGCAGCCTGCCACCTCTCATCTCCAGCGTCCCTCATGACCTCACGTTCACTGGCATCTTTCCTAAATTTAGATACCGTGTCCTTCCACTCATTCAAATGAGCTCTTTCATTGCGGGTGCATTCCATTATTTCCGTGAACATCTCGTCTCACGTCCTCTTTCTCCGCCGCCTTATCTGAGATAGCCTTCGGGACGGAGGAGGGAGGCTTGAAAAATTTGCAGCTGCTGGAGGGAGGGTTGAAAAAAAGGAGAGAAGTTTTTAAAATGATACATTTTACAGAACAATGCTTATACTCTTTCAAGGTGAACAACATTATTTACATTACATAGCACATGTGATTTCAGTACAAGGTCACATTTTCCATCTTAATATTGAGTGCCTGTGGCTTTGGTGTTAGAGATCACAGACACAGGTCCGGGCAACAGAATTCAGCTTGCATGTGGCCATGGTAAACCATTGTCTTTTGGCTTCTGCGCCCTCCTTTCCCACATACCAAGCAAAGCCCGTTGACTGCTGTGGTTTTCCTGTTAACCTTCAGCAGCAGAAAACAAACTAACCCCCCCCCATCCAATTCCCTGGGATGATCGCTTTATCCCTCCCCCCACCGCGTGGCTGGTATCAGGGAAGATCCCTGCAGAAACCAAACTAACCCCCCCGTCTCCCCGCCATGAATTATCTGGGATGATCGCTGTACCCCTCCCCCCATTGCATGGCTGGTAACAGGGAAGATCCCTGCTAGCCAAACGCAAAAAGCTCAGGTCCAATTCTCTTCTCTTTTCTCCCCACCCCCACCGCCTGCGCTTGGCTAACTGCAGGGAAGGATTTCTTTTCAGCCACAGGCAAACAGCCCAGTAGGAACGCCCACCTCTGTCCCCTTAATTAAATTCCTGTATTTCAACCAGGTTACCATGAGCGATATCACTATCCTGAGGATTACACAGCGAGATAAAGAACGGATGTCGCTTGAATGCCAGCAAACATTGGGACCATACGCTGCCAGGCTTTGTCATGAAATGATACCAGATTACTTGCAGCAAGCATGGCGTGGTCAAGTGTCCTACCAAGGAGGACGGAATAAGGCTGCACTGCCCAGAAACCTTGTGGCAAGGCTTTTTGAGTACCTCCAGGAGAGTTTCATGGAGATGTCCCTGGAGGATTTCCGCTCCATCCCCAGACACGTTAACAGACTTTTCCTGTAGCTGTACTGGCCGCGAATGCATCCCAAGTCCTCAGGGCAAAGTAATCATTAAAAAACGCTTGCTTTTAAAACAAGTTTTCTATTTTAAAAGGTAAACTCACCTGAGGTCCCTTCCATGGGGTCATGGTCTTGATACTGGGTTGGGAGGGTACTTCAGTCAGGCTGAGAAAAAGATCCTGGCTGTTGGGGAGAACGGAGTGCTGTGTGCTCTCTACCATTGAATTGCGGCCACACTAACCCTAATTCGAAATGACAATATCGAATTTGGCGCTACTTGGCTCGTCGGGGTGGAGTACAGAAATCGATTTTAAGAGCCCTTTATTTTGAAATAAATGGCTTCGTTGTGTGGATGGGTGCAGGGTTAATTCGATTTAACGCTGCTAAATCCGAATTAAAGTCATAGTGTAGACTAGGCCCAAGTCCCAAGTGAGTTCCTGTGTGCCTGTGAGCCCAGTCCTTTAACACAGATACCTGACACCTTCACCCTTTGCTCTCCATCTCCAAGCTACTATTGTTCCTCTTCCCTGTAGAGAGGTGGGGGGGAAGAAACTTGGTGTAGGAGTTGATGCTTAATCATTGAGGCTTCCCATTGTCTTTTCAAGATCCTCCACTGATATGTTGATTCCAGCCCAGACAGTCCGAGTGGCTCTACATCTCAGATACCTAGCCTGTTCGGCCATGTCCCAGCGAGAGAAGCAATTCTTTCCCCCAAACCAGCAGCGATGCCAAGGGGATTGGTACAGAGTCCTACCAATTGTTCATAAAAATATTTCAGTAAAATTCCCCACCTGTCACACCTTCATGAAGAAAATACATGGTACTAAAGGGCTCTTTAATACAGTGGAGAAAGGCATAACAAGAACCAATGCGTGGAAATTAAAACTGGACAAATTCTAATTAGAATTAAGGCACAGAATTGTAACCATGAGGGTGATTAATCACTGGAGCAAACTACCAAGGGAAGTGGTGAATTGTCCATCTCTTGCTGTCTTCAGATAAAGACTTGGTGACTTTCTGGAAGATGCTTCAGTCAAACACAAGTTTGGGCTTAGTACAGGGGTAAATGGGTGATAATCTTTGGCCTGTGGCACAGATCAGACTAGATGATCTAATGGTCCCCTCTGACATTAGTCTATGAATATTTGGAGGTGAGCTAATGTAAACATAATAACTGATCCATGGACCAGGGCTATGAAAGTCAGACAACCTGGCACTGTCACTGCATCCCACTCACTCGCTGTCTGGTTTGTTATTTCTCCTGTTCCCCAGACCAAGCTACGATGATGGGGAAGGTTCCCTCGTTCTCCCCCGGTTCCACAGTGAGCTCCGCTCTTCCCGGCTACATCGCTCTCTGCCTCACTCTACAGGTTCACAGGCTGGTGTCAGGTAGGAGCTCTGGCCTCCTCACTGGGTTTGTTGCTGTTGCTATGGCCGGTCATCACCATCCACCTCACATCACTGCCTTGTCTTGTAAATCACATCTGCTCAACCTGCCCCCAACCAGCAACATGGAGAAATCACAGGCTACACCTGGGTCCCCAGTAACCATGGTTACTATTTATACACCATCTTGTCAGGCCTTGACACTACATCCATCCTACTGCTCTGGCTGATTTCTGGCAGTTTCTAAAACACAGAACACAGTGAGCACCACTACAGGGCTCGCAAACTATTTAAAAGGACACTATCCAATTCCTATACACTGCACTAACAGACCAAATACGTCACAAATCAGACTCTTCAGCCACGAAGGAGTCCTGAATCCTAGACTCTCCAGTTTAGACGTAACAACCCACAAGTCATTCATGCTCCTCTAGGCACATCTGACTAGGGCTCAGAGCTAGACCTCATCTCACAGTGAGGATGTGAGGATATTTGCTGGCTTCTTCATTCTGTGCCTTCAGTGAAGCCCTGATAGTGACCCACTCCACCCCCGGGGCTGGCTCCACAGCTACTTGGGCATTTTGGTTCCCTCCTGCTGTGGTTTCCATCCTGTTAATTTAACCAGCTCTCTCTGTCTCTCCTGATGCTGAGTATCTGCACTGAGACCCCCACATCCTGTGCAGTTCCACAGTGACCGATTCTCTGTTTCTTGCACTTTTCTATCTGCCTCCTTCTCCCTCTCCATTATCTGACCCCTGACTTTACCTTTATAACCATTGCCCACATAGCGATGACCTATTTTCATATCTTTACACCTTGTCAGCCTTTACACCACCCCTCCTGCAGATGAGAAGGAGCAGCACGAAAAGGCCTTGGTGTATCAGAGAACCAGGCCCCCAGTATCATTATCCCCAGGGTGCCTATGAGAAGTTAGAGCTTTATTCAGAGATAATAGGGACAGCGTATAACACTCACATGTGAACTCTGTGTGACAGATATTGCAGCCACATGCGGCATTTTGGGAACTATCAAATTCACTTTATGCATGTTCTGTTTATTTTTGTACCCCTTTATCAATGGTATCTATACATGTTATATGTATCTTTGTGGGATTGTAATCTATGCCATGGGGGAGGGTTACCCCATCTCCTTCAGAATTTGCAAAGCCTGGGGGGGTAATTACTTGTGGGACAGGTAACAGCTCCAGAGAAGTACCACTCCTAGGGAGAATTACATAAACTGGGTTAGACCAGGTCCCAGAAGCCCAAGAGAACAAAGATTTTTGGTATAAAAGTTGGCTTTGAACTGACCAGAGGCCCGAGATCTTGGGCTGCAAAGTGACAGGACCTGTTAACCAAGAGTACAAACCCTTAGAGAAAGGTTTGAAAGACTTTGGAATCTACCAAAGAGTCCCATGTGCCAGATGAGAATTCTTTGGGATAAGTGTAACGTGTGTTCAGACCTTTTATTGGTTTATGGTAAGTTTTCTCTATCAGGCTTTTGTCTTTAAATGGTCTCACTTCTAATGCAGGGCACTCTCTTACTGTGTGTCTTACTGCTGAATTAACATCATGCCCCAGCCCCTCGCCGATTTAATTTCCTTTTTTCATTGTACATTTCACAGCACAGTTCAGAGTGGCTGGACCTGACCATCCAGTCATTGCCTCCCTAGGTGGGGAGGCCATCCTGCCCTGCCACCTCTCCCCCAGGATGAGCGCTGAGAACATGGAGGTGAGATGGTTCCGATCCCAGTTCTCTGCAGTTGTGCACCTGTACCATGATGGGCAGGATCAGTACGGACAGCAGATGCCGGAATATCGAGAAAGAACTGAGCTCTTAAGAGATGACATCACCAATGGGAGTGTTTCCCTGAGAATACGCAATGTGCGACTCACTGACAATGGACAGTACAAGTGTTTTTTTCAGTCCAGTGTCTCTTATGAAGAGGCTATATTGGAACTACAGGTGGCAGGTCAGTAACTTCTGATGTTTTAATGTCTTCAACAGGGTAATAAGTGGAGTCAGAGGGTTCATTGTGAGATGACACAATTTTTCTCATTATAGTGGGGCAGCAGCTCTGCTCTGGACAAAGTTGAGTCTAGTTTGCTGTATAATATCCATTTTTTCTAAGTTCTCTAAAACCCAGACGCATGCTCAGGGTAAGTCTACAGTGGCAGACTTTCTTCACCGGCAGTTCCAGCGCCGCTCAGCGAGTGCTAAAGGGAAACCGCTGTTGTGTGTTCACACTGTCAGCTGCCTGCGCAATAGCGTGTTCACACTTGCGGCATTTGCATCGTCATTCAGCAGCTATCCCACAGAGCACGTCTTCCTCTTCCGCCGCTAAGTGTTGTGGGAAGGCAGAGGGGGTTGCAAGGCATCCTGGGCCTTGTCCCAATGCCCTATGATGCATTGCTTTGCATCCCAGCAATCCCTGTGCTTCCATCCGCATTTGGCACCATCTTTCAACGGTTTGCGTAGTGTGCACTCTGCCTCTTCAGTCTGCAGGAATGGATCCCGCACTGTTGACCAATATGCTGCTCGCTCTGACTAACACATCACAAGTGGCAGTGAAGTTGTTCCTTAAACTACAAAGGCAAGACATTTCTAACATTGATCTCACCGCGCGCAATAGCTATGGCATGAGATTGCTTGTGGCATTCACGGAGGTGCTAACTACAGTGGAACGCTGGTTTTGGGCTCAGGAAATAAGCACTGAGTGGTGGGATCACATCGTCATGCCCATCTGGGATGATGAGAAGTGGCTGCAGAACTTTCGAATGAGGAAAGCCACTTTCATGGTACTGTGTGGTGCTCTCACACCAGCTCTGTGGCACAGGGACACAAAAATGAGAGCTGCCCCGTTGTTGGAGAAGTGTGTGGCGATTGCACTGTGGAAGCTGGCAACTCCGGACAGCTACCGATCGTTCGCTAACCAGTTCAGAGTGGGAAAGTCAACCGTTGGACTCGTGTTGATGGAAGTGTGGAGGGCCATTAATCGCATTCTGCTGCCTAAGACCGTGGACTCTGGGCAACGTGCGCGACATTGTGGTTGGCTTTGTACAAATGGGCTTTCCTAACTGCGGAGGGGAGATAGATGGCACTCATATTCCAATTCTGGCACCGGACCACCTAGCCACCGAGTACATTAATCACAATGGGTATTTCTTTATGGTTCTCCAAGCACTTGTGGATTGCCATAGGTGTTTCATGGACATTAAAGCAGGCTGGTCCAGAAAGGTGCATGACGCATGCAACTTTCAGAACACTGGCCTGTTCAGGAAGCTGGAAGCAGGAACTTTCTTCCCAGACCAGAAGATCACCGTAGGGGAAGTTGAAATGCCCATTGTGATCCTGGGAGACCCCACCTACCCCATAAAGCTGTGGCTTATGAAGCCATAAACAGGGAAACTTGACAGCAGCAAGGAGTGGTTCAACAACAGGCTCAGCATGTGCAGAATGACTGTTGAATGTGCTCTTGGTCATTTAAAGGCCCACTGGCACTGCCTATATGGTAGGCTGGACCTGGCCAATGACAATATTCCTATGGTTATTTCCACGTGCTGAACGGTCCATAAATATTTGTGAAGGGAAGGCTGAAAGCTTCACTCGGGGCTGGACCGTTGAGTCTCAGCACCTGGATGCTGACTTTGAACAGCCAGAGACCAGGGCTATTTCAGGGGCACAGTGCGAGGCCATAAGGATGAGGGATGCCTTGAGGCAGCCATTTGAAGCTGAAAGCCACTAATATTTGTTGCTATGCTCGGAATTGCAGTGCTTGTAATGCTAGGAGGTGATTATGTTGGTGCGGATGATGCACTGTGAAGGTTTAAGAAAATGGACTGTTGCTTTGCAGGGCTATGTTTGCATTCAGTTAATGTAATAAAGGTCGTTTTCAAACCAAAACAAATCTTTTATTAAAAAAACAACTGGAGGAGAGAGAGAGACACACACACACACAAAATCAGCAGTGAGGGGGATGGTGGAAAGGAGGGTCCCAGGAGGAGGTGGGATCCCAACATGGTTAAAGATTTGTGTATGTCCAGGTGTCATATGCACCCTTGTCCTTTGGAGTATTGTGCAGTGGGTACTGTGCTTCAGCAGGGTAAACTGCAGAGGAATGGGTGTCGAGTGCAGTAGGTACTGGGAGTTCACAGAGCTGGACTGTGTGTGTGTGTGTGTGTGTGTGTGTGTGTGTGCGCGCGCGCGGGTCGTGGGTGGTGCATGGGAAAGAGTTTTGCAGCAACAGCTGCAGGGGAGGGTGGGCCGGAGCTGCTCAGTTTTCAGTGCTAGGAGTGCCTGGAGCGTGTCCACTTGGCGCTCCCTAATCTTTAAGAGCCGCTCCGTGGCTTCGTTCTGGCACTCTGTGTTCTCCTTTTGGTCCCTCTTCTCGCTGTCCCGCCACTCATTCAACTCTTGTTTTTCGGCTGCAGAGTGCAGCATGACATCACGTAGAAGATCCTCTCTACTTTTTCGTGGCTGCTTTCTAATCCTGTGCAGCTGTTCAGCCGGTGATAAAAAAGAGGGAGGCTGGGCTCCCAAGGTCAGATTTGTGAAGCCAAAATGAAGCATTTTACAGAGGCACTATCGTTTGCAACACAGAGACCACTGAATCAGTGTTTTAAAACACAGCCAGTACTCACACACCTGTCACTAACTGGTTGACCCCAGGCAAGCACACATGAGCCACAAGACCCCCAAAATGGTGAGTAGCCGCAGAGGCAGGGGAATTCAGTG
Organism: Trachemys scripta elegans; assembly: GCF_013100865.1. Lineage (NCBI taxonomy): Eukaryota > Metazoa > Chordata > Testudines > Emydidae > Trachemys > Trachemys scripta. The sequence goes on from NC_048311.1 coordinate 37,134,663, forward strand.
TTCCAGGACAGCAGTGAGCACGTGGCTCTTGGGGAGAGTCAGCACTGTAAGGGGGCATTAAAATCATTCCTTACCCCACATTTTCTACAGGCTGTGTTCATTATGGAAGATATCTCGCTGCTGAGGCTTCATTCTGGTGTGTCGTGTTCTCTTTTCGTTCCCTCTTCTCACTGTCCCGCCACTCCTTCAATTCCTGTTTCTCAGCGGCAGAGTGCATCATAACATCATGCAGAAAGTCCTCCTTAGTTCTTCTTGGCCGATTCCTAATTCTGCGCAGCCATTCTACCGCCGATAACAAAGAGGAAGGCTGAGCACCCAAGGTCATCTCTGTGAAGTTTAAATGCAACATGTCACAGAAGCAGTTTTGTTTGCAACACAGACAACACGGATTCAGGGCTTTAGAACACAGCCAGTACTCACACTCCTGTCACTAACTGGCTGACCCCAGGCAAGCACACATGAGCCACAAGACCCCCAAAATGGTGAGTAGCCATAGGGGCAGGGTAAATTACTCTTCCCGGACCCTGCTGTACACTGGGCACGTGGCTCTTGGGGAGAGCCAGCACTGTAGGGGGGGCCTGATAACTGTTCCTGTCCCCACACTTTCCACAGGCTGTGCTCATTATGGAAGATATCTTGCTGCTGAGGGTGACCGGGGAATCAAGGGAGGGTCATCTCAAGGAATGCGGCTTCCACCCAGGCCCTCATGCAGCTAGTCCGTGTGCAGCAATGGTCCCCCCCAAACACACACAATGATGGCTGAGTAGCGTGGGAACGTTACCCTTAGTGGGGCAAGAAACAAAGCAGCTCTGCCAAAGAACCCGTGGCAGCCGATTGACCAGTATCTCCACGAGAGTTTCCTGGAGATCTCTGAGGCAGATTCCCGTGAAGTGAGGGAGTCCATCAGCACCCTGTTCCACCGCTCTGCCTAGGCATGTGGTGGTACTCGCATCGCACAGACACAAGGCAGCCTTCTGCAAATCCCTCCGGCAAGCTCAGCACACAGAAACAAGCCAGCCTTCTGCAACCATCCTCCCCCCAACAACTCGCTTCACTGATTCCCAAAATCAAAGCCACTTACCAGGGGCCTCATCTCCTGTTTCTGCTTCGCCAAGCTCTGAACGCTGTGACTGGCTAGCCACCTCCAGGGTACACAAGAGCTCCTGGCTGCATGCATCTCTGAACAAGTCATCCTCTGGCTCTGGGTCCACCTTCCTCTCCGCAGCCTCGTCCAAGATTTCCTCCTCCTGGCTCAGTCCACTCTTGACTGGCACGGAAGCCCCTGAAGTATCCATGGGGCTCTTCGCAGTGGAGGTGGGGTCACCACTGAGTATCATGTTGAGCTCTTTGTAGAACCGGCATCTTGTGGGTGCAGCACTGGAGCGGCAGTTTGCCTCCCACACCTTGTGGTAGGCGTTCCACAGCTCCTTCACTTTGACCCTGCACTGCAATGTGTCCCGGTCATGACCCCTTTCTGTCATGAAGTGTGAAATCTGTCCGTAGGTATCATAATTCCTACAGCTGGAGCACAGCTGGGACTGGACAGCCTCCTCTCCCCAAACACTGATGAGGTCCAGCAGCTCGTCATTGCTCCAAGCGGGGGATCGCCTGGTGTGTGGAGCAGCCATGGTCACCTGGAAAGATGCGCTGAGACCACCGCATGCCGAGCAAACAGGAAGGGGACTTTCAAAATTCCCAAGGAATTTAAAGGATAGGGCTGAAGGTTGGTCACCTGAGGGCAGGGCAGTAGAGTTCTAATCGATGACCAGAAAGGCGAGAACAGGCGTGTGGGACACCTCCTGGAGGCAAATCACAGTGTTGTAATCGACCAGGGTGTCTACGCTGGCACCGTGGTGCTGTAGCCCCAGTGCAGAAAGTTGTACACCTCTTGTTGAGGTGGTTGTTTTACAGCGCTTCAACTGCACAGTTTCTGCGCACAAAGTGGCTTGGCAGTTTGTACACCTCGGGAGTTACAGCTCTCAAAGCTGCTTTACTGCGCAGAAACTTGCCAGCGTAAACAAGGCCTCAGATTGTCTTGAAAACTGCTGAGACTCATTGGAGTCTGGGGTTGGGATAGTGACCCAAATGTGAGGTCTTTAGAGCAAGGAATTAATGAGACACGCAAACACCCCTAAACAGTCAGGTGACATTAACATGTTGTGGTTATTATAACTATTTTGTGCACACCTGGGGCTGAACAATGAATCTGATCCTCCCCAAACTGATGCCACCAGCTGGGATTAATCTCAGCTCATGTCTGGCCCCTTCAGGGTAACAGTGCTTGATACACAGGGCCCTGTAGCCCAGAGCCTGGTCTAAGGGTGGGAGAATTGGGGAATTCCCCGCCCCCAGCACACGTAGAGGCAGGAGGCCTGACCCCTGAAGGTGCTGCCAGAGAGACCAGCAAGGGGACAGAGGTGCAGCTAGTTCTGTAACCATGACATGAGGCTTAGGTCAGGTGTAGCGAACTCCTGGTCTCCATTCAAACACTGCTGCACACAAACCACCCTGACTTGCAAAATGTTATCGCCTCATCACCCTTGCCCTGAGGATTCCTTCTGGGATGTTGCTTTCACTTACTCCTCACCAAGCCTGGTGATCACTGGCATATCTGACACCAGACAGCTGACAATCCCCATGGCAAGGAGTCTGTGCCCTGCTCCTGACACAACCGGCACAACTCAGCACTGAAATGAGGCATGATCGATCCCTCAAGTTACACCTGCACCTCTCCGCATATCACAGTGACAGCTCTGCCAATAGGCTCAAATAATCCCCGCCACTAGTCATTACAGCTACACCAAGCACGGTGCATGCAGCTTTAGTGCATGCAGCCAATTCCCAGTGGTTATTGCCAGCTCCAAAGGGGCAGAGTTAAGGTTGTTTGGGTGTTTACCTTCACTATGGATTTCCTGGTTTTAGAGGTCTGAGTTTTGCTGAACTCAACGTTTTGAAAGGACAGGAGATAATACAGAGTTAAGGTTGCCTGGAGGTAACTAAGTCTTTGGTCAGTGAATAGACATGAGGAAGGATTACAGGAAGGGGGCATTGTTTGTGTCGTGTTCCACAGATTTGAATTGCAGCATGTATCTGCCTCCACTGAAGCTGCATTCCCTGTGTTCAGTGTAGCTGTACTGACCAGTGGAGAGAGTAGTGGGGACAGGGTCTCAGAGCGGTCACTGTGCTGTGGAAGGGCAGGAGATAATCTCACCAGGCAGCCTGAACTCTGTGCTAACGAAGGTTTTGTCAGTGAATTTTCTAGTTGTTTTTTATTTTTAACAGAAAGGGGAACGTTTGTTGTAGGAGCTAGTGGCCATTTACGTGGTTGTAGTTCTCACCTAGGTTTGCAGTTGCTACATGACTGTGCCTAAGTAATAATCAAAAGTATAGTATGGTGCTTTTCCATTAGTAGACCGGAAAGAACTTTACATCATTATCCCCATTTTACAGATGGGAAACTGAGACACAGAGCAGAGACGTGAGTTGCCCAAGGTCACCCAGCAGCTCAGTGGCAGAGCAAGGAATAGTCCCAGTCCTGGGAACGCTCTGTTAGGCCACTGAGTTGCTCCATGGTTGCTCACTGCCCCTCCCCCCTGTATGTTCTGTGATAGTGCAATGGGGATAACGGTCGTGCTTTGCAATGTTTGCAGTGTGTAGCTCGTAACAGGGCTGGTGAGAGAAATCTCATCCCAGGTCTCTGTCCCAACACCTTGACAGTTTTATTATACAGCGGGTACTCTAAGCGTGTGAGAGGAGACTCGTGTATCTGTTTCCTTCTCCACCATCCCCCACAACATGTAGCTCCCCGTCCCCTCTGCCCTGCGTTTCTGGGGGCCCACATCACAGGCAGCAGCTTACTGGTGGGCCACACACTACCTCGGTTATGTGAGCTACACATTGAGCTGGGCTCCTCACCCCAACTACCAAGCCTAGCTAGACCCTCTGCCCCCGGTCCAGCCAGACTTCCCCAGACATGTTGCAGGCTCCCCCAATCCAACTCCCCCTCCCCTACACAGTCTGGCAACCCCACACAGGGGCGATGTGTATTTTAACTATTCATTTCCTGCGTTTCAGATGTTTACATTTCCACCATATTCAGCCCCCACCCCACTCCCCTGTGATCACAGATTACATGAGGGGGTTAGATACCCCAAGAGTGGCAGGGGATCCCAGATCCCAGGACATACAGTGGGAAGAAAAAGGAATTCAGAGCCCTGCAAAAGGGTAGGGCTCCCCCAGATCCCAGAATGGGGAAGGGGAGAATTTGGGGCTGACAGGACTCCCTGCCGCTAAACCCACAACTTTTACTGTCACTCCTCACAATATCAAATCCCTCCCATCCCACTTCTTCCCCATATCTGAGGAGGCCTCAATCCTTTTTTCCTCCCCTTTCACCCGTTCCAATTTATCCCCCTCCCCATAATACCCACGTTCCTTGCTGCAGACCCAACACCTGTTCCCATCTCCTCTTCCATCCCCATCACCCCTCCCAGCGAGCGTTTGCAGGTGTAATTTATTTTCTTTTCAAATATAGTTTCAGCACCTTCTGAATTATCTCCTGGATACTGATTACATCTCAAAAAAGAAAAACAAAATCAAAACAAAAAACAAAAAATCCACCCACCTTGAAATAGGCCTTGTCTACACTGCCAACTTTTGTTGACAAAAGTTACGCCGACAATCAAGAAGTGCTATAATGATGTAACCCGTCTGCCAGCTGGAGTGGGCAGCAAGAAGCGCCGGGTTCAATATCTAGGGGGTTCCTTTTCAACATTATAACCAAAACCGGCTTGAGCTCCCGCCCAGTAATGTGGGAAAATGTCACTCTACCCTCTGGGCACTTCTAAGAGGCAATTCTTCCCCTCTCGTAAGCACAGAGTCTGAGATAGAAATAGTTTCTTTAATAAAAGTAACCTAGCATTAATCTGAGAAACCAGCACAAGCGATATTCATAAACACAAAAGCATGAGCAAGACACCCTCCCCAGAGTATGCTGGGCAGTGTCCTTTGCTTCAGGTTCTTGAGTCCAGCAACCAAGTTCTTGCAGTGTGCCCCCCGTTCAACACACCGCTCACAGTTGTTGTACCTGGTCAGCACAGACCCAGAGTTCATAGGTACATCTGTGTGCATTCTGCTCCTGCCATGAGCGGGGGGAGCGGGGCAAATGCACCTGCCGGCCACCTGCTCACCACTCCCACTGCCCCCCTGCTCACTGCTCCTGCCTGCCACCCCCACTGGGTCACTGCTCCCACCGGATTAAGATCATTCAGATTAAGATAATTTTATTTCAGTTTAGCTCATCAGTAAACGTGTGATCTGGTGCAGAAGGCATTACCTTAACCCTGCATTTTTTTGTCATCTAATGTCTGTATTTTGTGGGTGTGAGTGTGGGTGTGTTTCCTGGCTCTCAGAGGAGTCCAGTTTTCTGCTGCCAACTTCTGCGTTCTGGAAGGGTACAAGGCACAGCCGAAGCAACTTGAACTCCCCAGTAACAAAGTTTTTTGGTAGTGAATTAATTTAACGTTTGTCTATAGCAGGGGTGGGCAAACTTTTTGGCCCGACGACTGCATCGGGTTTCAGAAATTGTATGGAGGGCCGGTTAGGGGAGGCTGTGCCTCCCCAAACAGCCAGGCATGGCCTGGCCCCCAACCTCTATCTGACCCCCCACCCCCCCCGCTTCTCGCCTCCTGATGGCCCCTCTGGGACTCCTGCCCCATCCAACCCCCACATTCCCTGACGGCCCCCCTGGAACCTCTGCTCTATCCACCCCCCCGCTCTCTGTCCCCTGACCACCCCCAGACCTCCCATCCCTAACTGACCCCTGCTGCCCCATCCAACCCCCCCGCTCCTTCCTAACCGCCTCCCCGGGATCCCTGCCCCATCCAACCCCTGTTCCCTGTCCTCTGATGGCCCCAGCCCCTGACCACCACCCCCGAACTCCCCTGCCCTCTCTCCAACCCCCCTCCCTCAGCCCCTTCCCCCCTTACCGCGCTGCCTGGATCACCGGTGGCTGGCAGTGCGGCTGCACCAGGATAGGCAGCCGTGCCGCCCATCTGGAGCCAGCTATGCACTGTGCAGGACAGAGCACGGGTCAGGCCGGGCTCTGCAGCTGCGCTGCCCCAGGAGCTCACAGCCCTGCTGCCCAGAGCATGGCGCCGGCGATGCAGTGAGCTGAGGCTGCGGGGGAGGGGGAACAGTGGGGGAGGGGTCGGGGGCTAGCCTCCCGGGCCAGGAGCTCAGGGGCCGGGCAGAACGGTCCTGCGGACCGGATGTGGCCCGCAGGCCATAGTTTGCCCACCTCTGGTCTATACATACACATGCACTGGTTACAATGAAGTAGTGCAAAACCCTATGTGGACACTATTAAATGGTTTGGAAATGGCTTATATTACTTTAGCTTGAGTCGATTCCTTCTTGATTTAAGAGTGTCCACACAGGGGTTTGCACTGGTTTAAAAAAAAAAAAACACTTTTACGAAACTGGAGCAAGTTTGTGCATAGAACAGCCCTGATATTAAGATTAATTCTATCAAATTGGAATCTGGCCAGTTTAACTAATCAACCACATCCATGGACTCACATTCAATTCTCAGTTTAATAGGAAATGGCTTTTGATAACTGTGTAATAAAACTTTTGGCCATTACTAGGCACTGTAGGATAATCACAAGTTCATTTATTTCTTCTGTAGGTTTGGGCTCTGCTCCTGCCATCTCTGTGGAGGGACATCAGGACGGAGGGATCCGGGTTGTGTGTCAATCAGCCGGATGGTACCCACAGCCCGAGGCTCAGTGGAGAGATCTCCAGGGGCAGATCTTACCATCAGCCTCTGAAAAAATATCCCAAGAACCTAATGACCTGTTTCAAACAGAGATTGCCATTGTTATACCAGAAGAGTCCAATCAGAAAGTGTCCTGCTGTGTCAGGAACCTCCTTCTCAACCAGGAGAGAGAGACAGAGATTTCCATAGCAGGTCAGTACCCGTCTGTGCCGCACATGGATAGATTGAGACGTTGCAGACATGGGCAGAGAGTATTTATCATTGAGTCTCCTGTTTATTGGCCTGAACCTTCAATGTGCTGAGCACGTCTTGTAAAATCCTGAACAACCTCAATTCTCTTTGGATATGTCTACACTGCAATTCAAAACCCGCTGGTGACCCAGGCCAGCTGGTTCAGGCTAAGGGCCTCAGGCTAAGGGCCTGTTAAATTGTGGTATAGATGTCTGAGCTTGGGCTGGACCCTGCTACATGCACTAAAAATTCCATGCTGTGCTTTGATCTACCCCACTTTAAACCGGGAACAGAACAAAGTGAACCAGGGTGCACACAGCCAGTTAGTGCGCAGCAGGCCAGTGCACAGTGGATTTACACCCCAGCCTGCCGCGCACTAACTGCGCCTATAGACGAGCCACCGTAGAGCAAGGTGGGATGAGTTGTCCCTGCTGCCTTAGGGAGACGCCTCCCTGTCTATTCTGGGGTTCTTGTGTATCAAATGAATATTTCATCACTATAATAGTAAGAATGTTGTATTTGTAAAGCACTATTTGTCTGAGGTCTCATAGTGCTGCATTGCTGGTTAGTCTATGATATGACCAGTATTACCTGATTGTTATGTTCACAGCACACACGGAGAGTTAGAAACAAAACATAAACACTCTTCCTGAAAGGCTGCAATGTCACACTGCTTTATTGCTAAGAATCCAGAACTCTAACATGCCACAGCCAAATACAGAGAGAGACAAAGCAGGCTGCTCCCTAAGGCAGAGAGGCAGAACCAAACCTACCCTGCTCTAGGCTGGCTTTTTGCAGACTGACTGCAGAGGACCCAGATGTACAATCCCTACAGAGCCCCTTAGCCTGCAAGTAGGACCAGGAATCCCCTCAGGATTTCAAGTGTCAGCTTGTAATTTTTACACAGTTTTCAATACATCGCACTAATCACTTAGCAAGGACCCTCTAGTCAGCCATTGCTCCAAGGCCCAGGGAAGAGGACTCTGGAGGAATTATTACTCTGAATCTCCAGGCTCAGTTTTGTTTTTATTAAAATCCTGCATTAACATATTTTGGGCCAGATTCTTTCATATGGCTGAGGAGAGTCGGGAGTGTCAGGAAGCTGGTCACAACTCTCTGATTCTAAGGGCTACTCTGCACTGGCTGCAGCTTTGGGACACTTAGCGGCTGAACGTATGTCAGTGGGGGATAGGAGTGGCATAATGGAGCTGCACCCTACCCCCAACATGCCCCCTCCCATTAATTAACCATGTTCAGTAACCAGGCTAAAGGTTGGGCTCTCACTGGTTTAATAATAAAGCACAAAGCAGCCACATGTCCCTGTGTATTTCCCTGTGAGGTTCTTTTAACTAGTCACAGTGTCACCTCTGTCAATTCCTGTCTTCATTCTGCGCGTGTTTGCTCCCAAGTCAATGGCACTTTCTCTTGCAGAGCTGTTTTTCCCGAGGGTCAATCCCTGGATGGTGGCTCTGGGTGTGATCCTGGTTCTCCTGGCTGTTCTCCTTCCCCTGTCCAGTTACTGCTTCTGGAAGCAGCACAGAGCAAAAGGTGAAGTAACAAGAGGCAGGAACTTGGTGAGAGAGAGAGAGAGAGAGAGAGAGAGAGATTAAAAAAAACAACAATGAGGAGTCCTTGTGGCACCTTAGAGACTAACAAATTTATTTGGGCATAAACTTTCATGGGCTAGAACCCACTTCATCAGATACATGGAGTGAAAATACAGTAGCAGGTATAAATACACAGCACAAGAAAAGATGGGAGTTGCCATACCAAGTAGGGGGTCAGTCTAACGAGACAATTCAATTAACACCAGGAGACCAAGGGAGGAAAAATCACTTTTGTGGTGGTAATGAGAGTGGCCCATTTCAAACAGTTGACAAGAAGGTGTGAGTACCAGTAGGGGGAAATTAGTATGGGGGAAATTAGGTTTTGTAATGACCCATCCACTCCCAGTCTTTATTCAGGCCTAATTTGATGGTGTCCAGTTTGCAAACTAATTCCCCTTCTGCAGTTTCACATTGGAGTCTGTTTTTGAAGTTTTTTTGTTGATGAATTGCCACTTTTAGGTCTGTTATTGAGTGACCAGAGAGATTGAAGTGTTCTCTTACTGGTTTTTGAATGTTATAATTCCTGATGTCAGATTTGTGTCCATTTATAAATAAATGAATAAAGATCCCCCTCCTACACCCAAACTCCATCCTGGAACATGCACTCCGAACCTCCTCCTGCACCCCAACCCCCTGTCCCATCCGCAGCCCCACCCCAGGGCCCATACCCCCAGCTGGAGCCCACACCCCAACTCCCTGCCCAGTCCTCAGCCACCTCCTGCACTCCAAACCCCTTTGCCCCAGCCTGGAGCCCTCTCCTGCACCCCAAACCCCTCATCCCAAGCCCACACTTCCAGACAGAGCCCTCACCTCCTCCCACACCTCAACCCCGTGCCTCAACCCGGAGCCCCATCCCACACTCTGAGCCCCTCATTTCTGGCACCTCTCCAGAGCTTGGGGAAGCCCCGAGCCTCCGCGCCCCGCCCCCTGCCTGTAAGGCTGTGTGTGGCCCCCGACTATTTTTTTCTGTGGGTCAGTGGCCCCTGACAGAAAAAAGGTTCCCCACCCCTGCTTTAACAGATACGTTATGTGGGTTGAGTCCATGTTTAGGTGACAGGGATTAATCATTTTGAGTTGTATGTAAAAGTCATGTATGTGCCCAGAGAGAGCTATGTTGGGCACATTTCCAAGCACTGAACAATCAGAACAATTAACTGTCACTATCTTGTTCCCTGGGCCTTTCAGAGAACTCTCCGCACCAGCTGCCCTGGTGAGCTGTGGCTGGGATGCTGTAATAACACAAACACACTCAGGATTTGCACGGCTGGTCTGACACGCTGCTCACACTGGGCACAAGATGCTCTAGCTCAGGCTGTGCTCAGCAGTGATAGTGACCTGAGCATCCCGCTTTGGAAGGGCACCTCCACCCCATTCTTTGCTGGGACACCCACTATTTACCAAGCCCCTAGGGGGAGCTCTTCCCTGTTATCCCTAGGGCCAAGGGGCAGACACTACCCATTTATCCGGCTCTTTGTTTCTCTGTCTCATAACTACAGCGAAGCTGCATTCAACAGTAATAGGAGCTTCACCATACACGTGATGGAATGAAATCCAACCTCTCGCCCTTTTCTCTCTCTATGTTGCACTGACACAGATGAGCTGTGAAGGGGAAGGGGCCTGAGCAGCTCTGTCTAGCAGCCCACATGGGCCAGGCTCATTGCTGGAGACTATAAGACTTGTCCAGTATTTAACAGGATCTCTCACTTGGGATTCCCCCTTCCACGGCCATGTAAAGAGGGAAGGGGCAGGATTTCACCCTAAGTGACCATGTGTGTGTGTGTGTTTGCTCTCCTATCCTGGAGGCATTTCATATCGGGGGAGGGGAGAAAAAGGGATACGTATCTCTTCTCTCCCTTCCTGTTTTAGCATAAAAGTGGTCACTCTGTATTTAGATGGAGGGAATTGAATTCACTGTTCCTCACCCCAGCAATCTTTGATGAGAGCCTTAGCTGTCCCACTGCCTTCTGCCCCAGTATCTGCCATTGCCCCACTGCCGCCCTCCCCAGTATCAGTCCTTGCATCCAGTTGTGAGGGAGAAGCACAGAAGTTGGATGTTTCTGTTAAAATGATCAGCAGTGAGATAATTGCAAATGGCGACAATTAAATTGTCATTGATCAGGCTTTAATGTCAGCATCCCAGCCCCACTCGATAAGTGTGAGCAGCAAACAGCGCTTCCTGCAGACTCAAGCAGATCGCACTGGGCTGGAGCACTGCTTACACCCAGGTCACTTGCTCAGTGCTACCTTCATACCCAGAAAGGCCGGACACCTTTTAATAAATGGAGCGTGAGATTTTCACCCATCCTTCAACCCCTTTATGGTCAGCAAAAGGACCAAAACAGCATAACTGGGCTCCAAGAGGCCTGGATCCAGCTGGGGGAGGATTCGCTCCAGTGCAGGCACAGCAGAGAACAGCTGTGGGCTGCCCTCTGAGGACCCACTTACAAGCCCTATTGTAGGGGTGTAGGGAAGATGGGACTGGGAACAAGAGGCAGGGAGGGGCCACAGTGCACGGTGCTGGAGAGATTCTGGGCCGTGCTGCTGCCCATATGCGCCCAGGGAAAGGCTGCTGTAACTAAAGGCACAAGCTAAGCCAGAAAAACTCACTCTTATTATGGAATAAGTGTATTCATGTGGAGCATTACGCTGGTATAACGTGAGTGGTTTAAATGCCCAACTTATTTTACACTGGTGTAACTTTGCCCTGCAGCAAGCCCTGAGTTACAGCGGGGGCTGCAGACAAGCCCTGAGTTACAGCGGGGGCTGCAGCAAGCCCTGAGTTACAGCGGGGGCGGCTTTCGCATCCAGAGCGCCCGGGATCAGGAGGATACGGGGCAGCGCTTAAAGCTGCCTGAGCCCTCAAGTGCCCTTGGGCTGCAGGTTCTGAGCACAGAATCTCACCCTGAGCGTTTAGATCACATTGAGCAGAGCTCTTCACAGAGGTGTCCGCGGTGCTGCCCAGGTCTTTTTCCTGAGTATTTTAAAGCCAATAACCGGCATGCCTAGGTCTGATTATCTGTGTAATGTGCCTTACCTCACATTGATCAACGCTGAATTTCATCAGCCATCATGTTATCCAAGCTTGGTCCCTCTGAAATAACTCAGACGTCTTTGGTAACCTAAATAATTGTGTGTCATCTGCAAATTTTGCCACTTCAGGGTTATCCTTTGTTCCAAGTCACTGATAAATAGCCCAGGGGTTCTCAAACTTCATTGCACCGCGACCCCCTTCTGACAACAACAATTACTACATGACCCCAGGAGGGGGGATCAAAGCCTGAGCCCACTGAGTGGGGGTGGGGCCAGGCCAAAGCTGAATCCCAAGGGCTTCTGTCCCAGACATGGGGCTTGTAATCTGAGCCCCAGTGCCCAGGGCTGAAGCTCTTGGGCTTCAGCTTCAGCCCCAGGTGGTGGGACTCGGGCTTCAGGCCCAGGCCCCAGCAACTCTAAGGCAGCCCTGGCGACCCCATTAAAACAGGGCCGCAATCCACTTTGGGGTCTTGACCCACAGTTTGAGAACCGCTGAAATAGACTAAACATCAGTCCTAATACCCGACTTTGAGGCACCCCACTGCTAACCTTTTTCCATATGAAAATTGACCATTTATTCCTGCTCTTTGTTTTCTGTCATTAAGCTGGTTTCTGATCCAGGACAATACTTTACCTCTCAGCCCATGATGACTCAGGCTACGTCTGCACTACAGAGCTTCTAACACCACAGCTGTACCAATGCAGCCGAGCCACTGTAAGATCTCCAGTGTAGTCACTCTGTGCTGACTGGAGAGAGTTCTCCCATTGGCATCATGATTCACCTCCAGCGGGCGGTGGTAGCTATGTGGGCAGGAGAGTTTCTCCCACCGACATAGTGCTGTACACACTAACACTTATGTTAGCGTAACTTATGTTGCTCAGGGGGTGGAATATTCACACCTCTGAATGACATAAGTTTTGGAGCCATAAGCGGTAGTGTGGACAGCTTTAGTTTCCTTAAAAACTTTTTGTGAGGAACTTTTTCAAAAACTTTTTGAAAGTCCACATCGGTTATGCCATTGGGTTCTCCTTTGTCCCATACTGTAGTGACATACTCAGTGACATTTTAATAGATGAGTGAGACACAAGCCTAGTCTATTCTAGGAATTGATATTGGTATAGCTACGTTTTTCTGGAGTGTGGATCCACACCCCTGAGAGATGTAGTTTATATTTACCAAGCTAACCCCTGGTGTAGACAGTGCTAGGTCGATGGAAGAATCAACCTAGCTACTGACTCTGGGGGAGGTGGGTTACCTATGACAATGGGAGAATCCCTCTCCTCAGCATAGGGAGTGTTGATGTTGAAGTCCCCCAGCAGCAGTGGTGCAGCTGCACTGCTGTAGGGGTTTAAGTTTTCTTTTCCAGCTGTGCTAGTTGGGTTTGTTCCCATCATTCTCATACAGCTGATTTAGAATTCTGGTTTAGTTCTCGTTTCAGCCAGTTTACCAGGCACTGACATAAGGCTCACTGGGCTGTAACTCTCAGAATTACTCCGGCCAAATTTTTAAAGCTGGGGATAACATTCCCAACCCTCTGAATCTCCGGAAGTGTAGCTGATTTTAATGAGTGATGCGTATTATTGTTAGCAGCTCAGCCATATCGCTCAGACGTCATTTCAGAACTCTTGGGCGTTTGGCACCTGGCAGGGATCTACGCTGCTTTTGGTGGCTGCTGGCTCTTTAACTTATCAGTTCCAATATCTCGTCTTCACACCTCGATCCCTGATATTCATTTCATGACCAGAGCAGCTCCAGGCAGGTCTCTCCCCAACATTCTCTGTGGTGAAAACTGATGCAGAGAAATCAGTCAGTCTCTCAGCATTGTCCTTACCCTCCTCAATTGCTCCCTTTCCCCCCTGGTGATCCAGGGGACCCATCGATTCTCTCACAGGCTTCCTGATTCTGATGGACTGAAATAATTCCCTGGTATATGTTTTATATCTCTGGCTGTTCACTCTGCTAATTCCATTTAGCCTCCTAATTCCCATCATGCACTTCACCTGATGTACTTTATGCTCCTTTCTGCTGGCATCACAGGGTTAATATTTTCCACTTGCTGAGGGATCCCTGTTTGGCTCTAACAACCTCCTGCACCTGGCCAGGTGGGGTTACAATATTCCTCCCCTCGCTAATTCCTTTGCTGCTCAGGAGGTGTCAGGCTCTGGTTGCTGATGTAGCCTCCAGGCTGAGTCTAAGGCCTTGGCTACACTTGCAGATATACAGCGCTGTGAGTTAAACCTGACTTCGTACAGCTGAGTAGGGAAAGCGCTGCAGTCTGTCCACACTGACAGCTGCCCAGCGCACTGTGGTGGCCACATTTGCAGCAATTGCAGTGCTGTTGGGAGCGGTGCATTATGGGCAGCTATCCCACAGAGCACCTTTTCCTATTCTGGCGCCGTGGGTTGTGGGAAGGGGGTGTGGGTGCGGGGGATTCTGGGTCCTGTACCAATGCCCTGTGATGCATCGCTTCGCATCCCAGAAATCCCTTTGTTTCCATCCACCTTTGGCGCCATCTTTCAACAGTTTCTGTGCAACTCGATCTGTCTGCGGGAAATGGAGCCCGAACTGCTGAGGTGTATGCTGACGAGTCTCACCAGCACATCACGTTTGGCTGTCGAACTATTCCTTAAGATCCAAAGTGACAGTGAGAGTGAGAGTGAGGAGTCCAACGATGCTATTGAGCCGCGTAACGCGTACGACACAAAATTGTTTGTGGCATTCACGGACATGCTCAGCACCGTGGAACGCCGCTTTTGGGCTCGGGAAACAATCACCAAGTGGTGGGATCACATCGTCATGGAAGTCTGGGATGACGAGCAGTGGCTGCAGAACTTTCGGATGAGAAAAGCCACTTTCATGGGACTGTGTGAGGAGCTCGCCCCCACCCTGCAGCGCAAGGACACGAGATTGAGAGCTGCCCTGACAGTGGAGAAACGGGTGGCTATTGCAATCTGGAAGCTGGCAACTCCAGACAGCTACCGGTCGGTCGCAAACCAGTTTGGAGTGGGAAAGTCGACCGTTGGAATCGTGTTGATGCAAGTTTGCAAGGCCATTAATCACATCCTACTCAGAAGAACCGTGACTCTGGGTAACGTGCAGGAAATAGTGGATGGCTTTGAACAAATGGAGTTCCCTAACTGTAGAGGGGCGATAGATGGGATGCACATTCCTATTCTGGCACCACCCCACCTAGGATCTGAGTAGTTAATCGGAAGGGGCATTTCTCTATGGTTCTCCAGGCACTTGTGACTCACTGTGGGCATTTCATTGACATTAACACAGGCTGGCCCGGAAAGGTGCATGACGCATGGATCTTTCGGAACACTTGGCTGTTCAGGAAGATGCAGGCCAGGACTTTTTTCCCAGAGCGGAAGATCATGGTAGGGGAAGTTGAAATGCCCATTGTGATCCTTGGAGATCCCGCTTACCCGTTAATGCCTTGGCTCATGAAACCCTACACAGGGAGCCTTGACAGCAGCAAGGAACAGTTCAACTACAGGCTGAGCCGGTGCCGAATGACTGTGGAGTGTGCCTTTGGCCGTTTAAAGGGCTGCTGGCGATCTCTGTATGGGAAGCTGGACTTGGCCGAAAACAGCATCCCCGCGGTTATATCCGCGTGCTGTGCCCTCCATAATATTTGTGAAGGGAAGGGTGAAAGCTTCACGCAGGCATGGACCTCCGAGGTTCAACACCCGGAGGCTGAATTTGCACAGCCAGAGAGCAGGGCTATTACAGGGGCCCAGTGCGGGGCTGCAAGGATTAGGGATGCCTTGAGGGAGCAATTTGAGGCTGAAAACCAGCAGTGATATCTGGTGCCCTGCACGGGAGTGAAGTGCAGTAGTTCCAATCTTTAGGAATCAGTGTCTGCTTAGCAGACAAGCAGACTTGCAGTGCCTGTTTATTTCCTGGGCTAAGGAGTCTTTTACTTTATGCAATAATAAAGAATGTTTTCAAAGCCAAAGAATCCATTTATTGAAAAGAAAAATAAATTATTTATTGAAAAGAAACAAGGGGGTGGAGTGGGGAACAGTACAATCACATATGTCCTGTCTGGTGTGCTGTGCAGTGAGTGCTGCACTTAAGGACAGCTATACTGCATGGTGATGGGGGTTGAGTGCAGAGGGTAAGGGTCGTGGTTTTCAGGGTTGGGTGGTGAAGATACTGGTGTTGGAGGCAGCGGGTGGCGTGAAGAACACGGAAGTTGGGGAAAGTGGGTTGGAGGTGACAGTGGGGCACAATGGAAAGAGTTTTGGGACAAGGGCTGTGGCGGGGGGGTGTTTGCGTTTGCGGTACTGCTCCTCTTTCTGCATGGCTACCAGCTCCTGGATAGCATCTGCTTGGCGCTCCAGGATGCTTATGAGCCTATCAGTGCTTTGCTGCTGGTGCACGGTGCTTTGCCGCTGGTGCGCTGCGTTTTCCTGGCGGATCCTGCTTTCTCTCTCCCTCCAGTCCTGCACTTTCTCATTCTCTTTAATAGATTGCCGCATCACTTCTTGCAGCATGTCTTCTTTGCTTTTTCGCGGTCTCTTCCTGAGTCTTTGCAGTCTCTGAGCAGGCGATAAGAGGGACGGCTGAGGTCTCAAGGTTGATGCAGCTGTATAGGCAAAATGCAACATTTAACAGAGGCACCATTGTTTATACCAGACAGAGTAATGATTCCCCCCGCACTTAAGGAGTAGAAAACACATAGGTCTACACAATAGCATAATTTTCCCATCTGAAACAGAGCACACATATCCCACGGGAGCCTCACAAAGGTGAGTAAGGGGGACTGATTGTTTCAGGGCTGCACTGTCCTCTGGGTTTCTGTGCCTTGGGGAGAGCCAACAGCTTCAGGGGGCACCTACACTGAACACCGTCCCAACATTTTCCACAGGAGTTCGTCCTGGACGATATCTCACTGCTGAGGGTGACCTGGGAAGCAAGGGAGGGTCTTCTACTGCAATGTGGTTTCCGCCCTGGCCCGTATGCAGCTTGCCTGTGTGCAGCAATGGTCCCCCCGCCCCTCGCGGCACAGTGGCACGGACACGTTAGCCTGGCTGGGACAAGGACCACGGCGGCTCTCCCGATAAACCTGCGCAAATGCATTGCACACGTTCTGGACAAGACATTCGAGGAGATTATCGAGGCCGATTACTGCGATGTGCTAAACCACATCAATGCACTATTCCGCATCTAGGCATGCATGCCTAACCCTCCTCTCCCAAAGAGCCCGGACCGAAAAAATTCCTTCCCGAAAAAAAACCGCTTACCGGGAACCTGCTCTTCTGTTTGTGCTCCACCAAGTACCAGCCGCTGCGACTGGCTACCTTCCTCCTGGCTCGAGAAGAGCTCCTGGCTGCATGGCTCCAGGGATTCCGGGGTGTCTCCATCCGGCCCACCACCCTCACTCCCGTTCTCCTCCTCCTCCTCCCCCCCCCCCACCGGCTCTGAAGTGTCCATGGTGGTGCTCGGAGTGGTGGTGGGGTTAATCCCAAGTATCGCATCCAGCTTTTTGTAGAATCAGCAGGTCGCGGGGGGAGAACCCGAGCGGCCGTTTGCATTGCGGGCTTTGCGGTAGGCACTCCTTCACTTTAATCCTGCAGTGCAGGGCGTCCCGATCATGGCCCCTTTCCATCATGTCCTCTGATACCTTCCCGAAGGTATCGTAATTCCTATGGTTGGAGCGCAGCTGGGACTGGACAGCTTCCTCCCACCAAACACTGATGAGGTCCAGCACCTCGCCATTGCTCCATGCTGGGGCTCGCTTGGCGTGTGGAGGCATGGTCACCTGGAAAGATTCGCTGATAGCACTCCACGCCACACCGGGCTGAGCAAACAGGAAGGGGATTTTTAAAATTCCCGGGGAATGTAAAGGGCCGGTCACATGGTTGGTTACCTGAGGCCAGGGCAGTAGAGTTTGAACTGATGACCAGAGTGGCTAGAACAGGCATTGTGGGATACTGCCGAATACTTCTGGAGGCCATTCACAGTGCATTGGGCGGCCACACTGGCGCTGCAGCAGCAGCGCTGCACTCGCTATTCCTCTCAGAGAGGTGGAGTACATGCAGCACTGCAACCACGGAGATACAGCGCTGCAAATGCCTTGCCAGTGTGGACAGGGAGTGAGTTACAGCGCTGGGGGCAGCTTTACAGCGCTGCAACTCGCAAGTGTA
Source organism: Trachemys scripta elegans (assembly GCF_013100865.1). Classification (NCBI taxonomy): domain Eukaryota; kingdom Metazoa; phylum Chordata; order Testudines; family Emydidae; genus Trachemys; species Trachemys scripta. The sequence continues at coordinate 37,152,465 of NC_048311.1, forward strand.
GCCAAGGCCTAAGCATTTTAACTTCCTTACTTTAAAGTCTTTTTGACTCACTTCTCTTCTGCAAGATAATGTGATATTAGGGTGACCAGACAGCAAGTGTTAAAAATCGGGATGGGGGTGAGGGGTAATAGGCACCTATATAAGACAAAGCCCCAAATATCAGGACTGTCCCTATAAAATCGGGACATCTGGTCACTTTATTTGATATTGACTCATTTCTCTTTGTTTTATTTTTAGACAAACTCCAGGCTGAGCTCAGTAAGTTCTATTCCCCCCAGTATCACCCTGTGTGACATTGTCTCCTGCTCAGCGTGTCGGTGTTCAGGGGCGTTCTCACCCCTCTGTCTGTGTTTGGTTGCAGGGTGGAGACGCGCCCAGATCTACGCAGGTACTGTACATACCACTGATGTTTTATCCATGGTGAGGCTCCACCTTCCCCTGGGAGCTCTGTGCTCCTTTCCCTGCACAGAGCATTTTCCTATGACATTCAATAGGCTAGAAACAGCAATGTCACTGGGGGCCCATGGAAAGGGGCAGGCGACACCCCAGGTTTATTGCACAGCAGGGACATGCCCCCTTTGGGAAAGGGCTGATTGGTGAGGGAATACTGCCTCCTGGTGTCACCTTTCCAGGGCCTTACCTGGGCTCTGCAGGATGGACATTCTTATCTGGCCATCATTTGCACTGAACTGCTCAGCTCCCTTCCCAGCAGCAGGGTTTCTATGCTCAGACCAAGCTTTAGCCCACAATTACCTTCTAGCATAACAGGCCCAGACAGGAGCTGTTCAGTGTCCCCCTGGATTTCGGGGGAGGGAGGCCCTGTCCCCACTGCAAGGGCAGACACGGTTTTATAACCAGCTTGTGACACTCCCCTGACCCAATTGCAACAAATTGTGCCCATGCGGCAGCTTTTCTGCCTCACAGCCGTGGCTGAGCTGTGTGTGTGCAGGGCCGGTGCGACCACTAGCGAACTAGGCGACCGCCTAGGGCGCCAAGTGGTTGGGGGCACCAAAAAGCGCGCTCAGGGGAGGCGGTGGAGTGGAGGTGAGCTGGGGCAGGAGGGCGCAGGGAGGGCTGCCCGCAGCAAGTAACTGGGGCAGGGAAACCGCTCTCCGCCCCAGCTCACCTCCGCTCCGCCTTCTCCCCTGAGCACGCCGCCCCCACTCTAATTCTCCTCCCCTCCCAGG
>NC_048311.1:37153751-37184075 GCF_013100865.1 Trachemys scripta elegans
GCAGCAGCTGCTAACTGCCTTTTGGCGGTAGACGGTGTAGCATGAGTGATAGCCGTGGGGCTGGCAGCCGTAGTGCTGCATTGCACCAGCCCCTTGCAGGCGATGGTATATTATGACTGGTACCTGTCGTCGTCGTACTGGTATGGCTGTCAATCATGGCCACCTGGGCAGACATGCTACTGTTTCGATGATGACGGTTACCAGTCATAATATACTATTTTCTGCCAATTGCCCAATATTGTCTGCTAAGCACCCAGAAGAGGCCGAGGGCGATGCTGGGTGCTGGCGGACGTGGGGCTGGCAGACGTGGGGCTGCATTGCTACACAGCAGCAGCCCCTTGCCTTTTGGCAGATGATGGCATATTATGATTGGTATCCATCGTCATCGTACTGGTATGGCTGTCACTCATGCTGCAGCGTCGGCTGCCACCTTAAGATGTAAAAAATAGATTTGTTCTGTGTTCATTTGCTTCCCCTTCCTCCGTGAAATCAACGGCCTGCTAAGCCCAGGGTTTCCAGTTGTCGGAGAAAAACTGAGTTCTCACTATTTTTGTTTAGGTGCAGCAAGTCAGACTCTTTATTAACTCTCACATGTGCAGAGGGAGAGAGCTAAGCAGGTCTCTCTCTGGTAACTAATTACAGCAAGCATTTATACCTTTCATTACAGAAATAATGAGGGACAGCTGCATTTTGTTTATACATAGGCCATCTTGATATCTCATTTCCTTACTTGTTTTGACTCTTGCCTACATACAATTAGTTTCTATACCTTATCTACACAAGGTCTTCTACACCTTATCTATACTGAGGTCACAATGACTTCTTACACAACTCTTTCTCACCCGTCTCACACAATCCTCACACAATCCTCGCTTCTACAAATCTCGCGTTATCAGGGTTATCAGGGTCACAGCTAGCTTGACTCTTGCTAACAAAGACTGTCTCTTGCTAACGAAGCCTGACTCTTGCTAACAACCATCATGCATTGCAGTTCCCTTCTGTCAGTTCTTTTCTCTGCTTCCACATTACTGTTTCAGGCCCTCAAAAGGGCCTTATACCACCAAGTACAAATATTTTCCCCCAGCTTCTCTCAATTCACTGGCTTTTGGAACCCATGTCCCTTGTCTAGCAAGTGCTACTTAGGTGATGGTGAGTCCCTCTGTCATAAAACTGTTCCTTGATTCACATAATCAGGGTAACAACACTTTATTCTTCCTGCCCCAATAACAGAGAAACTGGGGATCCCACAGCAGCCAAAGTGACCATTTGGGCAGCTGTGGGCTCATGCTAGGCGGGGTGGGTGTGCCTGTGCAAACAAGACCAGCCCCTGAAGTTGTTTTCTACAACTTGCCACAATTCACCACCAGAAGTCATGGTAGAGCTCATCCTGACTCTGCTTACACAAGAAATGCTGTTCCCTGTTCAGGACACTGGAGCATGTTCAATAACAGCAAAGTAGCAAATTTTGATGGGAAGCAGATTCTGATCCAGTGGAATCACCTGTGAGCAGCAGCCCAACACCTCTGTTCTGTCCCCTGCCTGCAACACCCATCTTGGGAAGGGTGAGCGGGGACCACACTGCAACCCTCCAGGATCCAGACTGGGGAATGGGGGAGGGAAAGGACACACACACACACACTGGCAGTGGCAGGGGGAGTTCAGACATCAAACAACCGAAAAACACAATATAATCTTAAAACAAAACAAACCATGATGTCGGGGTTAATTTCATGATCCCTTTTGGGGCAGGGAAGAGGCTGACTCATGAAAAGCCCCACAGGGGCCACTGAAACAGGGGAGCAACTTTGGCTCAATCTCAGGACTTCAACAGCCTGTGCTGAGCTCTGCACCAGCCCCTGCAACCACTGAATAAGGGAGTCACAAAGGGCCTCTCCTCTATCCCTTTGCCAGCATGAATGAACCTGACCCATTGAGCCAACCAGCTCCTGCCTCAGTTTCCACATCTATAAAATAAATGTATTTGTATTCCTATTACAGTCTATGGAGGACGAGGGCCCCATTGTTCTGATCTCTGCACAGACACTGAATAAATAGCCCCAAAGAGCTCACAGTACAGGGCCCTGATCCTGCCAGGAGTCAAAGGTTCAGTCACGTCAAAGGATCCAATGTGTGTAAAGCTACTTTGCACTGGAGTCTTGGCAGGATCTGGGTCTAGGGGTATGTCTACACTACAGGATTACTCTGAATTTACAGAATTCGATTTTTGACAACCGATTTTATAAAGTCGAGTCTATGCAGCCACACTAAGCACATTAATTCGGCAGTGTGCGTCCATGTACTGAGGCTAGTGATGACGTCCAGAGCGTTGCACTGTGGGTAGCTATCCCATAGCTCCCGCAGTCTCCTCTGCCCATTGGAATTCTGGGTTGAGATCCCAATGCATGATGGGGCCAAAAACATTGTCGCGGGTGGTTCTGGGTACATCCTCCCCCTCCCTCCAGGAAAGCAACGGCAGACAACCGTTTCGTGCCTTTTTCCTGGGTGAACAGTGCAGACGCCATACCACGGCAAGCATGGAGCCCGCTCAGCTCAAGACAGCAGTCATGAACATTGTAAACACCTCGCGTCCGTGCAGTTTATGCTGAACCAGAACCTGCAAAACCAGGCAAGGAGGAGGCAGTGACTGCAGCACGGCAACGAGAGTGATGAGGACATGGACACGGAATTCTATCAAACCGCGGGCCCTGGCGCTTTGGAGATCATGCTGTTAATGGGGCAGGTTCTAGCCATGGAACGCCGATTCTGGGCCCGGGAAACAAGCACAGACTGGTGGGACCGCATAGTGTTGCAGATCTGGGATGATTCCCAGTGTCTGCAAAACTTTCGCATGCTTAAGGGCATTTTCATAGAACTTTGTGACTTGCTTTCCCCTGCCATGAAGTGCCAGAATACCAAGATGAGAGCAGCCCTCACAATTGAGAAGTGAGTGGCGATAGCCCTGTGGAAGCTTGCAATGCCAGACAGCTACCGGTCAATTGGGAATCAATTAGGAATGGGCAAACCTACTGTGGGAGCTGCTGTGATGCAAGTAGCCAAAGCAATCACTGAGCTGCTGCTACCAAAGGTAGTGACTCTGGGAAATGTGCAGCTCATAGTGGATGGCTTTGCTGCAATGGGATTCCCTAACTATGGTGGGGCGATAGATGGAACCCATATCCCTATCTTGGCACCAGAGCACCAGGGCAGCCAGTACATAAACCGCAAGGGGTACTTGTCAATGGTGCTGCAAGCACTGGTGGATCACAAGGGACATCTCACCAACATCAACTTGGGATGGCCGGGAAGAGTCCATGACGCTCACGTCTTCAGGAACACTAATCTGTTGGAATGGTTGCAGCAGGGGATTTACTTCCCAGACCAGAGAATAACCATTGGAGATGTTGAAATGCTTATAGTTATCCTTGGGGACCCAGCCTACCCCTTAATGCCAAGGTCATGAAGCTATACACAGGTAGCCTGGACAGTAGTCAGGAGCTGAGCAAGTGCAGAATGGTGGAAGAATGTGCATTTGGATGTTTAAAGGGTCCCTGGTGCATATTACTGACTCGCTCAAACCTCAGCCAAACCAATATTCCCATTGTTATTGCTGCTTGCTGTTTGCTCCACAATCTCTGTGAGAGTAAGGGGGAGACTTTATGGCGGGGTGGGAGGCTGAGGCAAATTGCCTGGCTGCTGATTATGTGCAGCGAGACACCAGGGCAATTAGAAGAGCACACCAGGAAGAGCTGCAGATCAGAGAAGCTTTGAAAACCAATTTCATGACTGGCCAGGCTATGGTGTGAAAGTTGTGTTTTTCTCCTTGATGAAAACCCACCCCCTTGATTGACTCATTTCCTGTAAGCAAACCGCTCTCCCCTCTTCGATCACTTTACCCCTCCCGCCACCGTGTGGCTGGTATCAGGGAAGATCCCTGCTAGCCAAACGCGAAAAGCTCAGGGCCAATTCCCCACCCCCCACCACCACCACCACTTGGCTAACTGCAGGGAAGGATTTCTTTTCAGCCACAGGCAAACAGCCCAGTAGGAACGGCCATCTCTGTCCCCTTAATTAAATTCCCCTATTTCAACCAGGTTACCGTGAACAATATCACTCTTCTGAGGATAACACAGCGAGACAAAGAACGGATGTTGCTTGAATGCCAGCAAACACTGGGACCATACGCTGCCAGGCTTTGTCATGCAATGATACCAGATTACTTGCTACTAGCATGGCGTGGTCAAGTGTCCTACCATGGAGGACGGAATAAGGCTGCACTGCCCAGAAACCTTGTGGCCAGGCTTTTGGAGTACCTCCAGGAGAGCTTCATGGAGATGTCCCTGGAGGATTTCTGCTCCATCCCCCGACACGTTAACAGACTTTTCCAGTAGCTGTACTGGCTACAAATGCATCCCAAGTCATCGGGGAGGAGTACAGAAATCAATTTTAAGAGCCCTTTATTTTGAAATAAATGGCTTTGTTGTGTGGACGGGTGCAGGGTTAATTTGATTTAATGCTGCTAAATTCGACCTAAACTCATAGTGTAGACGAGGCTTAGGTTAGGAGAAGTTGCAATGGGAGGATCAGAGAAACAAACTGGGGGTGGAGGAGCAGAGGAGGATGAAGTAACAGGAAATCTCTCCTACAGAGAATCTTTCTTAAGATGGCTATGAACTTTAGTGGCTGTTGATTCAGCAGCTTTAAGGTATCTAAACGAAAGAGGAAATAGAAGCGCAAGGGCTCAGATTAATTTGTATCTGGCCTCTTTAGAAAGCTCACAGTTTAGGGCCCTGATCCTGCCAAGAGTCAAAGTTTCTGTCATGTCAAAGGATACAATGTGTGTAAAGCTACTTTGCACTGGAGTCTTGACAGGATCTGGGTTTAGGTTAGGAGAAGCTGCAATGAGAAAATGAGAGAAACAAATCGGGTAGGGGAAGGGGGCATGGACGGTCAGGGCATGGGAAGGTAGCAGAAAATCTTTCCCACAGATGTCTGTGAGGTTTAGTGGCTGTTGATTCAGCAGCTTTGAGATGCCTAAACGAAAGAGGAACTAGAAGTGCAAGGTTCAGATTAATTTTTATCAGACCTCTTTAGAAACATCTGAGTGCATGTATCCCTGTGTAATAATTAGAACATTAACATAGAACCGTTAATGGTGGTGATACCGTTGTAAATGTCACAGAATGAAATCTTATTGATCCTTTTATTCCCTCTGCTCTGCCATGTGAAGTGGAGAAGAACAGTGGGAGATCTCTGGCATCATACAAACAGGGTGAGGTTTCAGTGGGTGTTTATATTTAAATGAAGATAAAATTCCCATGGAAACATCTTCACTAAAGAAATATGAACAAAAACTCAAAGACACTAAATAATCAGAAACACTGTCACCGACCAGCATCCAAACATCTTATCTCATCCCGTATGAGTCCCAGATTCTTATTAAAGATCTCTGTCTCTGTCTGTCCTTCTCTGTCTTTTTCTCTCTCATAAATAAAACACCATTACATCAGTTAAAAATTCAAGGATATTTAAAGCTAAATCCAATAATCACCTCCATTAGCACTGGTTCAGCTTTGGTGCCGTTCTTATTATGGATATATTATTAGGCTGAAAGACCAAGGAATTCCCAAGCTTGTTTACCACATGGTTGCCAAAAGCTTTGGCTCACCACTGATGGACACAAACTGAATATCCAGCTGGGCTACGTTAAAGACTAAGCTAGAGATTGATTTGGGGATGTTTAGTCTGCAATTTGGCCACGTCTCTTTGGGATTTGCCATGACCATATGTCCATTAAGAGTGGGGATGTTGTTACAAATGCGACAGCATGAAATCTCATCTTCCTCCTCCTCCCTCCCACCTCCCAGATGTCCCAAGATCTGAATTGGAGAGAAAAAGGGGGAACCCATCAGATCACACAGACATGGTGAGACTCCAGGGGGAGATTTCCTTTCTAGGAAGAGAAAATCCCCATGGAAACATTATAATGAACATGCAAATAAGGTAACAAGTCAAACATATCCCTCTAACAATAAACACAACATGAAGATCTAAAGCCCAAGTCACACAAACAACCCTGAAACCAGCTTCATTGCTCAGTTCATGCTCTTGACGAGGAACAGAAATATTTTCACTGTCAACATCCAGACACCCTTAACTGTGCCCTGGGGTTCTGTGAGGCTTTCATGTGCCTGTTTCATATTAAATCCAGAGGAACAAGTGAAGTGATGGAGCCTGCCCCATGGATCTTCTCCAACATCCCCCCTTTCCCTTGGGCTGAGCTTTTTCTGATCTTTCCCATCATGCTGCTCACTTCTTCATGGGTTGGGGAACAACTTTCCCTGCAGTGCTGCCACGAATGTCCATGAATGTGATACTGGATCCAGACACAGCTCATCCCATCCTCACTGTGTCTGAGGCCTGGTCTACACTATGAGTTTAGGTTGAATTTAGCAGCGTTAAATCAAATTAACCCTGCACCTGTCCACACAATGAAGTCATTTTTGTTGACATAAAGGGCTCTTAAAATTGATTTCTGTACTCCTCCCCGATGAGGGGAGTAGCGCTGAAATCGACATTGCCGGTTCGAATTAGGGTTAGTGTGGACGCAATTTGACAGTATTGGCCTCTGGGAGCTATCCCACAGTGCACCATTGTGACCGCTCTGGACAGCAATCTGAACTCGGATGCACTGGCCAGGTAGACAGGAAAAGCCCCACGAACTTTTGAATTCAATTTCCTGTTTGCCCAGCGTGGAGAGCTGATCAGCACAGGTAACCATGCAGAGCTCATCAGCACAGGTGACCATGCAGTCCCAGAATCGAAAAAGAGCTCCAGCATGGACCATATGGGAGGTACTGGATCTAATCGCTGTATGGGGATAGGAATCTGTGCTATCAGAACTCCGTTCCAAAAGACGGAATGCCAAAACATTTGAAAAAATCTCCAAGGCCATGATAGACAGAGGCCACAATAGGGAGTCATATCAGTGCCATGTGAAATTTAAGGAGCGGAGACAAGCTTACCAGAAAGCAAAAGAATCAAACGGATGATCCGGGACAGAGCCGCAGACATGCCACTTCTACGCTGAGCTGCAAGAAATTCTAGGGGGGGCTGCCACCACTACCCCACCCCTGTTCGTGGACTCCGATGATGGGGTACTCTCAGTCGCCATGCTTGAGGATTTTGTGGACTGGGAAGATGATGATGATGAGGAGGACGAGGTTGAGGAGACCACACAGCACACCGTTCTCCCCAACAACCAAGATCTTTTTCTCAGCCTGACTGAAATACACTCCCAACCCTCCCAAGGCAGTATCCCGGACCATGAAGCCGAAGAAGGGACCTCTGGTGAGTTTACCTTTGTAAATTAAAAACATGGTTTAAAAGCAAGTGTTTTTTAATGATTAATTTGCCCTGAGGACTTGGGATGCATTCGTGGCCAGTATAGCTATGGGAAAAGTCTGTTAATGTGTCTGGGGATGGCGCAGAAATCCTCCAGGGACATCTCTATGAAGCTCTCCTGGAGGTACTCTAAAAGTCTTTACAGAAGGTTTCTGGGGCGGGCAGCCTTATTCCGTCCTCCATGGTAGGACACTTGACCACGCCATGCTAGTAGCAAGTAATCTGGTATCATTGCATGACAAAGCCTGGCAGCGTATGGTCCCGGTGTTTGCTGGCATTCAAGAAACATCCGTTCTTTATCTCTCTGTGTTATCCTCAGGAGAGTGATATTGTTCATGGTAACCGGTTGAAATATGGGAATTTAATTAAGATGACATTCATAGGTGGCCGTTCCTGCTGGCCTGTTTGCCTGTGGCTGAAAAAAAATCCTCCCCGCAGTTAGCCAAGCACTGGGGGAGGCGGGGCATTGGTGCTGAGCTATTCATGTTTGGCTAGTAGGGATCTTCCCTGATATCAGCCACGTGGTGCAGTGGGTGAAGGGTTAAAGCGGTCATCCCAGAGAAAAGGATGGGGGGGGTTAGTTTGGTTTCTGCTGCTGCATGTTAACACAAAAACCGCAGCCCTAAATGGACAACTCAATGGGCTTTGCTTGGTATGGGAAAGGAGGGTGCTGCTGTTATGAAGGTTGCAGAAGCTAAAAGACTATGGCTTACCATGGCCACCTGCAAGCCGAATTCTGTTGCCCAGCATGTTTGATGTCTAACACCAAAGCCGCAGGCACTCAATATAAGATGCAAAAAATGACCTTGTACCAAAATCATATGTGCTATGTAATGTGAATAGTGTTGTTCGCCATGAAAGAGTATACCCATTGTTCTGTAAAATGTATCTTTTTAAATACTTCTCTCCCTTTTTTTCCTCCCACAGCTGCAAATGTTTCAAGCCTCCCTCCTCCATCCCGAAGGCTATCTCAGATAAGGCGGCAAAAAAAATGCACACGCGATGAAATGTTCTCTGAGCTCATGCAGGGGTCCCGCATTGAAAGAGCTCAGCAGAAAGTGTGGAGGGACACAATAGCACAGGACAGGAAAGAGGCCAGTGAACGTGAGGAGAGGTGATGGCAGGAAGCTCAGAGGATGAAGCAATGCTGGGGCTACTGCGGGAAAAAACGGACATGATCCGGTGTCCGGTGGAGGTTCAGGAACATCAGCTGGAAAGACTGCTGCTGCTGCCCCTGTTTAACCACCCTCCCACCTCCCCATATTCCATAGCCGCCTCCTCACCCAGATGCCCAAGAACATGGAGGGGAGGGGTTGGCTCCAGGAACCCAACCACTCCACCTCAGTGGACAGAAAGCTGTCATTCAACAAGTATTGAAGTGACCTTTTCCTTCCCTCCTCCCCTCCTCCCACACCTCACCCAGGCTACCTTGTGAGTTTTCTCCCTACTTCTATAATCAATTAATAAAGAATACATGGTTTTTAAATGGTAGTGACTTTATTTCCAAGCTGTGATCAAAGGGGGGATGGCGGTTTGCTTACAGGGAATTAGAGTCAACCAAGGGGGGTGGGTTTTCATCAAGGAGAAACAAATAGAACTGTCACACAGTACCCTGTCCAGTCATGAAACTGGTTTTCACAGCTTCTCTGATGTGCAGCGCTTCCTGATGTGCTCTTCTAATCGCCCTGGTGTCTGGCTGCGCGTAATCAGCGGCCAGGTGATTTGCCTCAACCTCCCACCCCAACATAAACATTTCCCCCTTACTCTCACAGAGATTGTGGAACACACAGCAAGTAGCAATAACAATGGGAATATTGGTTTCACTGAGATCTGAACGAGTCAGTAAACAGCTCCAGCGACCCTTCAAACGTCCTAATGCGCATTCTACCACCATTCTGCACTTGCTCAGTCTATAGTTGAACAGCTCCTTACTACCGTCAACATCCCCAACAGTTATTTTCTGGTCTGGGAATTAAATCCCTTCCTGCAGCCATTTAAACAGACCAGAGTTCCTGAAGATGCGAGTGTCATGAACATTTCTCAGCCATCCCACGTTGATGTTAGTGAAATGTCCCTTGTGATCCACCAGGGCTTGCAGCAGCATTGAAAATTACCCCTTGTCTTGGTGGTCCGGTCCCAAGATAGGGATATGGATTCCGTCTATTGCCCCACCATAGTTAAGGAATCCCATTGCAGCAAAGCCATCTACTAGGACCTGCACATTTCCCAGAGTCACTACCTTTGATAGCAACACCTCAGTGATTGTGTTGGCTGCTTGAGTGACAGCAACCCCCACAGTAGATTTGCCCAATCCAGATTGATTCCCGACTGACCGGTAGCTGTCTGGCGTTGCAAGCTTCCAGAGGGCTATCGCCACTCACTTGTGAACTGTGAGGGCTGCTCTCATCTTGGTATTCTGGTGCTTCAGGGCAGGGGAAAGCAAGTCACAAAATTCCATGAAAGTGCCCTTACACATGCGAAAGTTTTGCAGCCACTGGGAATCATCCCAGATCCGCAACATTATGCGATCCCACCAGTCTGTGCTTGTTTCCCGGGCCCAGAATCAGCGTTCCACAGCATGAACCTGCCTCATTAACACCATGATGTCCACATTGCCGGGGCCCATGCTTTGAGAGAAGTCTGTGCCCATGTCCTCATTACTCTCGTCACCGCACTGCTGTTGCCTCCTTGCCTGGTTTTTCAGCTTCTGCTTCAGCATAAACTGCATGATAATGCGCGAGGTGTTTACAATGCTCATAACTGCTGCAGTGAGCTGAACGGGCTCCATGCTAGCCGTGCTATGGTGTCTGCTCGGGCAATCCAGGGGAAAGGGCGTGAAATGATAGTTTGCAGTTGCTTTCACAGATGGAGGGTTGACTGACGACATTTACCCATAACCACCCGTGTCAAATTTTTGGCCCCATCAGGCATTGGGAGCTCAACCCAGAATTCCAATGGGCAGCGGGGACTGCGGGAACTGTGGGATAGCTACCACAGTGCACCGCTCTGAAAGTCGACACCACGGTTCTGTGGACGCACTCCGCCGAATTAATGTGCTTAGTGTGGACGCATGCACTCGACTTTATACAATCTGTTCCCAAAAATCTACGTCTGTAAAATTGGAGTAATTTTGTAGTGTATACATACCCTGAGTATCAGAAAAGTGTGAAATGAACAGATGTGTTGCAGGATCTGCCTGAAAATCCAGAGAGATTTGATGCACATCACTGTGTGCTGAGCTGTGAGGTATTCACCTTGGGGAGACATTACTGGGAGGTGGCGTGGAGGAGGGGATCCTGGTCTGTGGGGTCACCAGAGAGTCTGTGAGGAGGAAGAGCCAGAACAACCCTAACCCTGCAGAGGTGATCTGGGCTGTGGGGTAGTGCAGGGTCAATTCTAGGGTCATCATGTTACCCTGTATCTGAGGGATGTGTGTACTTCAGATTTTGATCAAACTATGTCCAACCATTTTATGTGCATTCAGTCACCAGGAATTAATAAAATAGAACACCGCATAGTTAAGGGTTAATTTAAAAACTGGGATTTTAGAGGAAATGTCAAAACTAGCTGGCAGTTCCTTGCAATCAAAATGGGAGGAGGGGAAAGAAAAGTCAAGAACTGCGACTGAAAATCTTGGTGGATGAAAACCTTGAGTTCGGGCACCTTTGTTGTAGAAGTATTATGATTAAGATTGTTAGGAATGCTTTTTGATATTTTATTGAAAGTTTGTTAAACGTTAGAAAAAGTGATGATTTTTTGGGGCCACTATGACCTGTGTGTTTTGTAGAGGTTAGTTATAAAAAATTAGCTGATACAGCGTATTTTGGAGCAGTCCTCTGTAGCCATATTGATTAATGTTTTTCCTGTCACCTTTTCTCCCCAGAGGGTGAGCACCTGGCCACTGCGAACTCACTGTTAAGTACTCAATACCGTTCCAGATATTAGGTAAATATTTGGGATGTTCTTAACCTATTGCTTATGTCTCTGTGTGCTTAAATCTAATAAACTGCAGTTTTAGATAGAGCATGCTTACTTGCATTCATCCTTTATCAGACAGAATTGTTGTGTTCCCATTGATTTATTCCTGACACTCCCTTGAGTGAAACAGTTAAGTAATCCCTGCTGTGGGTTCTGAAAACCTCGGGTAACAATCATAGACCTTCTTACACAGCTTCTACCTCTCTCATAGGTTGGCTCCCTCAGTAACTTGCATTCTTCTCTAGGCTTAACAAAAGCCAGTCTCTAAGAACTGTGTGTTAGGGAGAGTGGCTGTGAGACTGGAGGGCACAGAGGGTAGGCAAATACTAGAATATTTGTTTGTTTCTCTATGGGGAATTTTTTAAAAATATTATTATTATTATTCTAAAACCTGACAGACAGCCTTTTAAATTAAATCTGCCACCTCCTCCCTTCCTCCTCCCCCTCCCCCCGATGTTCCACCATCTGAAGTGGAGTGGCTTTTCTCCAATGCCATGTCTTCCCCTTGTCTCGTCGACATTCCTTCGAGGTCGAGGATGATCTCTTTCACACATTTTATTTTTTATGGGTCCTTTGGTGACTGAGAAGTTTGATCCTTGAGCCATAAGCTCATTGGCAGATGTCGCAGGTGGTGTTGGAAGTCAGGGTTGGACCATTGTTGCTGCATGAGAGTTGTCTGTCCTTTCTTTTCTGGTGTTTTTCTTAGACCAGAGCAAAGCAATTTTCCTCAAAAATGGACATTCCTTCTCTGACAAGTCGTTGCCAGTTATCCCTGTCCTGGGCTACTGTCTCCCAGTGTGTGGTTTCAATGCCACATCTCTTGATGTTTGTCTTGAGGATGTCTTTAAAGCATTTCTTTTGGCCTCCGTGTTTCCCTTCTCCTTTGGTGAGTTGGCCATAAAGCAGTTGTTTTGGTTAGCGTACGTAATCAGGGCCTCAGTACTGAAGATGTTGGCCTCTGTGAGGACACTCAACTTTATGTTGAGACTCTTCTGAATAAAGTGCTAGTGCTGGCATTCTAGGTTTTTCAGCTGTTTTATATGGGTCACCCAAGTCTCACAGCCATAGAGGAGAGTTGGGAATACCATCGCTTTATAAACTAAAAATCTAGTGTGTGTTCTAATGTTGTGATTGTTGAACCCCCAGAGAGACAGTCTGCCAAAGGCAAGGCTAACACAGCGGATTCTGTGCTGCATCTCAACATCTATATCTGCTCTCTGTGAGAGATGGCTGCCAAGATAGGCAAAGTATTCTATATTTTTCCAGTTCTTCTCTGTCAAAGCAGATCTTCCTTGTTGGGTCTGAGGATTGACCAGGATCTGGCTGGTGCAGAACTTTTTTTTGCCGAGTTCAGAGTTAGCCCTAGGCCTTTGTAAGCTTCGAGAAGCAATTCAGGGCTGTTTGTAGATCATCCTGTGAGTTTGCAACTACAGCACAAGGAAGGGAGCACCAGCTGGGGGAGGGGGACTCCCCAGGGGGGTTAAATGTGTTATATTTTAATCTACTTTGAGCACATCATCAGAATATTGTCAGCCAGTTTCCTCAAGCTCCTTCTCATTTTTAGCTGTTCTCTCCCTCAATGTCCTGTGATAACATATTGTGTGACCTATATTAAATGCCATTTCTTTCTCTTTTCAGTTGTTCTTGCGCTGCAGAAATGAGACCTTACTCAGCACAGGGTTTTTTTATTCATCTTTTCTCCTGGATCCTTCCTTCTCCTCCAAAGATGAGTTGGAACCCAAATTCAGGATGGAATCACCTAAAGTAATTTATGAGAGGTTAGAAGTCTAAACCTGGATATTTAGTCAGTACCAGACCTTCCCCCTCCCTTTTCTTTAGGTAATTGGAAGCACATGCCCACAACCATATTATTTTCTTCAGGAGCAATTTGTACTTTGCTGCATCCACCACTCTACCCTCCTAATGCCTCTCTAATAGTTTTTCCTCCTCTCTGTCTCTGCTCTAGCATCCATTTGTCTTGCTCATATTGGGCCAGATTGTGGCCTTACAAAGTTCTGCTTGTTTCCATATCCAAAGACAGCCCCACATTATAACTTCTGAATGATCTTTATTTGGAGGTATTATGACTGTGGTGTGGTTTAGTAAATATCTCCATTTCCAACTTGCTCTAGGATAGCACCATTGTTTGGTATCCAGTCAGAATTCTGGATTCCTAATGCTAGTCTGTAATTTCTCTGTAAAGTTGTAGTCTGAGCCCTGTCTACACTACAAAATTACTTTGGGATTATTTACGTCGCTCCGGGACATGAATAATCCACACCTTGAGCAATGTAGTGATACCGAACTAAGCGTCTCTGACCAACATAGCAACTGCCTCTTGTGGAGGTGGAGTTATGAAGCTGTTGGCAGAGCTCTCTCCTGTCATCTTACAGCATCTTCACCAGAAGCACTACAGAGGTGCTGCTGTGAATTTGTAGTGTAGACCTGCCCTCAGTCTTTTCAGCACAGACAGTCGGGGCTTCAATTTTCAGATGATACCTGCATTTAAAAAATGAAATTTACTCTAAACTCCATGTTAGCAATGCAAAGGTATTATTACTATTCCTAATTATCCACAGGAGATTTTTTATTCTGATAATAAGATGTAAATAGTTATTATTAATTAATTATTTTATTATTATTTTATTATACTATATGTGTGATATTTAGTATAGTTCACAAAAAATCAAGAACAAGAGTCCCTTCAAAATTGTTACTGTATTCAGGTAATTTGGGCAGTTGAATATTTTAATCTTCTGGTAATTATACTTCTAGGGAAGCAGGATTGTGGCTGTTTCTTTCAGAGAAGACTAATCTGCCCACATGACAGTGTTTGCAATAAGTTCAACTTCCCAGTTCCTCTAGTACTTCTACTTTCAAATGCATTAGCTGAAAGAGAAAATCACATTTACCAGTTGGAACAAAACCAGGATTTATTTGAAAAACTGTAAGGAAAGACTACAATAAACCTCTGCAACTATTTTATAGCTAGAAGTAGCTGTGGAAATTGATACAATGGAATGGTCTTTAGAATATAAACTGTCAATAACCAGATGAGGATTTTGGAAGGCCAGGTCATATCCTAATGGTTATAGAACTTCTCAGATCAGGTAGGTGAACTTTGCTTGAAAACCATTGAACTAAATGGCTCTATTTATATAATCCATAACAGCCATTGATTTTTGTGCACGGATTGTTAAATACAAAGATTTGATAATCCTAAAAGAATTTGTTTTACTCTTTATGGAGATACTATGTTACATGTACATGTAAAATGATATACCTTCAAAATGCATTTCAGATCACTTTCCTAGCACTGCAACACCATTTTACTGCACTTTGATTTAGCAATTCATTTATATTGTTGTTTGTGCTTTATTCAAGAACACTGGGCCTGACCCTGCACTCAGTGAAGGCAAAGGAAGATTTGTAACAAAATAAATTCCTGTCTTTAGAATACTGAAAGAAACATAGAGCTGAAAACCCAGCTGCCATCAGTATCATTTCCTGTCTATTGGCACTAATTTTCTTGCTTTTTCTTGGGGTGGAGATGGGTCCACTGAATCCTCTTGTTCTGATACTTTCAATGGGAAAAATGTCCAATTATATCTAGAATGAAACAGAAAAGTGCATCCTTTACTCATTTTAAAATCAGTGGGAATTAAGAATGTGCCTGAAGTTAAGCAACAGTTTTTAGTGTGTTCTTGAATGGGGTGGACTTCATTGCTGAATTGGGGCCAGACTCTTCAATGTGATTACACAGTGAGGGGATGTCTATACGTTTAACTTGGTACGGGTTTTGTGTATGCCTGTTAACTGATCTGCAACACATGTTGAGTTATCAATTCCTTAAACACAGATTGACACAAAAGGAGTTGGACATTGTCAGGGATGACCTTAGGGAAAATGGTGCCCTGCAAGGACTTGTATTTTGGTGCCTCCCCCCAACACCTCTGACCCCAACAGGCTCCACAGGCTCTCCCCGTCCCACCACCCCCGTCACCTCCAGACCCAGCAGCCTCCACTAAGTGCTCAGTAACTGCCCCAAACTGTTTTTTCCTTTCTTCTGTCTGGTACAGAGACCCCTCTCCTGCAAAGGTGCTGCTATTCATAGCATTCTGGGAATCATGTTGTTGGCACCAATAGCTGAAAATGGCCCAGACTGAGGAATTCATAGAATCATAGAATTGTAGAATTGGAAGGGACCTCAAGATGTCATCTTGTCCAGTCCCCTGCACTCATGGCAGGACCAAGCATTATCTCTAGACCATCCCTGACAGGTGTTTGCCTAACCTGCTCTTAAAAATCTCCAGTGATGGAGATTCCACGACATCCTTAGGCAATTTATTCCAGTGCTTAACCATCCTGACAGTTAGGAAGCTTTTCCAAATGTCCAACCTAAACCTCCCTTGCTGCAATTTAAGCCCGTTGCTTCTTTTCCTATCCTCACAGGTGAAGGAGAAAATTTTTTCTCCCTCCTCCTTGTAACAACCTTTTAGGTACATGAAAACAGTTATCATATTCCCTCTCAGTCTTCTCTTTTCCAGACTAAACAAACCCAATTTTTTTCAATCTTGCCTCATATGTCATGTTTTCTAGACCTTTAATCATTTTTGTTGTTCTTCTGTGGACTTTCTTCAATTTGTCCACATCTTTCCTGAAATGTGGCGCCCAGAACTGGACACAATACTGCAGTTGAGGCCTAATCAGCACAGAGTAGAGCGGAAGAATTACTTCTCATGTCTTGCTTACAACACTTCTGCTAATACAGCCCAGAAGAATGTTTGCTTTTTTTTTTTTTTTTTTGCAACAGTGTTACACCATTGATTCATATTTAGCTTGTGGTCCACTATGACCCCCAGATCCCTTTCTGCCGTACTTCTTCCTAGGCAGTCATTTGCCATTTTGTATGTGTGCAACTGATTATTCCTTCCTAAATTAAGTACTTTGCATTTGTCCTTATTGAATTTCATCTATTAACTTCAGACCATTTCTCAAATTTGTCCAGATCATTTTGAATTTTAATCCTATCCTCCAAAGCATTTGCAACCCCTCCCAGCTTGGTATTGTCTGCAAACTTTATAAGTGTACTCTCTATGCCATTATCTAAATCATTGATTAAGATATTGAACAGAACCCAACCCAGAACTGATCCCTGTGGGACCTCTCCCATTATGTCCTTCCAGCATGAATGTGAACCATTGATAACTACTCTCTGGGAACAGTTTTCCAACCAGTTTTGCACCCATCTTATTGTAGCTCCATCTAGGTTGCATTTCCCTAGTTCGTTTATGAGGAGGTGATGTGAGACAGTATCAAAAACTTTACTAAAGTAAAGATATACCACGTTGACCACTTCCCCCCTATCCACAAGGCTTGTTATCCTGTAAAAGAAAGCTGTCAGGTTGGTTTGACATGATTTGTTCTTGAGAAATCCATGCTAACTGTTATTTATCACCTTATTGTCTTCCAGATGTTTACAAATTGATTGCTTAATTATTTGCTCCATTACCTTTCCGGGTACAGAAGTTAAGCTGACTGATCTGTAATTCCCCAGGTTGTCCTTATTTCTCTTTGTATAGATTGGCACTATATTTGCCCTTTTCCAGTCTTCTGGAATCTCTCCCATCTTCCATGACTTTTCAAAGAGAATCGCCAATGGCTCAGATATCTTCTCAGTCAGCTCCTTGAGTATTCTAGGATGCATTTCATTAGGTCCTGGTGACTTGAAGACATCTCATTTTTTTAAAGTAATTTTTAACTTGTTCTTTCCCTATTGTGCCTCATTTTCACTGGCATTCAGTGTGTTAGACGTCCAATCATCTCCAACCTTCTAGGAAAACCAAAACAAAGAAGTCATTAAGGATCTCTGCCATTTCCACACTTTCTGTTATTGTTCCCCTCCTCCCCATGAGTAACGGGCCTACCCTGTCCTTGGTCTTCCTCTTGCTTCCAAAGTATTTGTAGAATGTTTTCTTGTAACCCTTTATGTCTCTAGCTAGTTTAATCTCGTTTTGTGCCTTGGCCTTTCTAATTTTGCCCCTACATACTTGTGTTATTTGTTGATATTCATCCTTTGTAATGTGACCTAGTTTCCACTTTTTGATTTTTAGATCATCGAAGATCTGCTGGTTAAGACCGGGTGGCCTCTTGCCATACTTCCTATCTTTCCTACACAGTGGGATAGTTTGCTCTTTGCTCTTGGGCCTATAATAATGTCTCTTTGAAAAACTTCCAACTCAATTGAACTGTTTTTCGCCTTAGACTTGCTTCCCAGGGGATCTTACCCACCAACTCCCTGACTTTGCTAAAGTCTGCCTGTTAAGGCTGATTCCCCACTCTGGCACTTTGAGTGCAGAAGGTGGGGGCCCGCAAGGATTCTAAAGATTGAAACTATAATAAAGAATAATATTGTCAGACATATAGATGAACATAATTTGTTGAGGAAGAGTCAACATGGTTTTAGTAAAGGGAAATCATGCCTCACCAATCTACTACAATTCTTTGGGGGGTGGGGGGCAGCAAGCATGTGGACCAAGGGGATTCAGTGGATATAGTGTACTTTGATTTTCAGAAAGCCTTGGACAAGGTCCCTCACCAAAGGCTCTTACGCAAAGTAAGCTGACACGGGATAACAGGTGTCAAAGTTAGAATCTGGACTCACAATTTGTTAAGGCCACTCCGTTTATTGACACAGCACTATGTCAACATATACAGATGATAAAGTGAGCCACATGCAAGACCCAAACAGTCTTATTTATACAGATAAAAGGGCGCAAACTAAACAAAGGGACAAAGAGAGCAAAATTGTAAAATTTACCTGGGGCACAACATGCATATCCTACTTCCTTACTAACTCTTATCGATCTAAGGCTAATACTTCACCAATCGCCCTTGAGTGGAGCAATTGTTATACCTTAATGTCTGCTTTCCTGACACCTGAATCGCAGCATTCCTCATTTCTACTTAAAGGCACATACAGCATTCTTTAATTCATTCTATTTCTTTAATATAATTCATTTCACTTTCACAATCCCTCCTTTTGGTCAAGCTTACACAAAGACCAACAATTACTGGGTTCCACATATTAATCGTTCTTTATCTCTTCGTTCATCAGTGATATTTAACATAATCATATTAGCACTCTGTTTTGGAACAGCCACCTGGGTAGCATGCCTTACACAATTCTGAATACAACAGGAGATTAACTGGAAACATACAAAAATCATTAAAATTCCAAACAAGATAGTCAAAGCACCCTGAAACAACCAGCTTCCTATGCCCTAGAAATTAAGCAGGTTACTTAGCCACTTCCATAAAGAACTTGGCTCTTTATGGGGAAGGTATGCAATCTGTTCTAAGTAGCTAGTGTGATCTATTACCTCATTGGTGTTGTCAGGTATATACACACAACATTCTTTTCCAATGAGAGCACAGGTCCCTCCTTTTGTTGCCAGCACTATGTCTAATGCCTGACGGTTTTGGAGGGTCATCTGTCGGATCGCCCCTGTTTCTTTGGCCAGGGTTCTTAAACTTTCTCCGGTTTCATTTGCCATTATTTCAACTACTGCTTGTAATCTTAGGAGCCTTTGCATGGTGTATTACTCCCCCAAGTGGGATAAGGGAACCACCGATTGCCTCTTCCCAGGTTAAGGGGGTTATGTTGTTTACATACCATTGAACATCTGGCAAGTCCCTCCTTCTTCGCCTAAAATTACGGAGGCGTTCTCGTGGGAAGGGCCCTAATATTCGGAATTGTGTGAAAAGTCGGGCAGGATAACAGATACCTGACCAGTTAGCTGGTAACACAGTATAAGCTTTGGTCCCACAAACCCAAAGATGGCCTATTAAGGCTGGGAAGGGTCGGTTGCACTTATTTGTCATAAAGGTGCTGTGATAGACCCAGACCAGTTGGGAACAGCAGAATAGCAGAAAGGAGATATACTGGCCACTGGATAAGTAGTTTTCTGTTCCCTGCATGACCAGAGCAGGGGCTGCTCCAGGCTAATAGACCACCTGACTCCAATTAACCTGCTAAGAGTCAGGTGAGACAGTTAAGCACCTGACTCTAATTAAGGCCCCTTTGATGCTACAAAAGGGCTCACTCCAGTCAAGCCAGGGGGAGCCAGGGAGCTAGAGGAAAGGAAGTGTGTGTGTGAGAAACTGGGAGCAAGAGGTGTGCAAGAAGCTGAGAGTGAGTAGGCGTACTGCTGGAGGACTGAGAAGTACAAGCGTTATCAGACATCAGGAGGAAGGTCCGGTGGTAAGGACAAAGAAGGTGTTGGGAGGAGCCCATGGGGAAGTAGCCCAGGGAGTTGTAGGTGTTGTGCAACTGTACCAGGAGGCACTCTAAACAGCTGCGGTCCACAGGGCCCTGGGCTGGAACCCGGAGTAGAGGGCGGGCCCGGGTTCCCCTCATACCTCCCAACTCCTGATCAAACATAGGAGGAATTGACCTGGACTATAACTTCTACCAGAGGGGAAGGTCTCTGGACTGTTTCCTGACCCACAGGGTGAATCTGTGAAGCGAGCAAATCTGCAAATAAGCACAGGACCCACCAAGGTAGAGGAGGAACTTTATCACAGTGTCTGTAAAGAAGGAGTAATATCCCCCAAAGGGCACAGGGTAATTCTTCTTAGGAGGAGTGGTGTCATTTGCATGGCATTGAAAGATTGTACTATTTTTACTGAGGTTACTGTAAGGGGAACATGAGATTGATTTCCCTGTTTGATCTCAGGTTGGGTGTGAGGAAGGTCACAGCCCCCAGAGCGTGTCCTGGGAGCCAGGGAGTAAAGGTCCCTGGCTGGGGACGTGTTTACCGGGCACAACTGGTAGGGACAGTGCAGCAGGTGTGTGATATGTAATATACGATCCAGGTGCTGAACAATTTGTCCGGTAAAATGTGTACCCCGGTCACTGGACAGAGTGGCAGGAATTCTCTTGGCAGGCATAATATGATTTAGCAAACATTTAGCAACAGATAGTTAATCAGCCTTGCAACAAGAAAAGGCTTCAATCCAACCAGAAAATAAACATACCATAACCAAAATAAATTCATATAGTTGACACTTAGGCATTTGTACAAAATCAAGTTGCCAATGTAAGAATGGTGCTTGGGGCAGGCCCCGGAACCCCTGAGCCACTTTTACAGAGTTACCAATATTATGGCTTTGGCAAGTGGTACAGGCTGCACAGTGGCGGGCTGCAAAAGAGCTAAAATGAGGGGCCCACCATCCTGCCTTAGTTACAACAGAGACCATCCCCTCCTTTCCGACATGTGAAACACCGTGTAGCAGGTCGGCCAGTGATGGGTAAAGTGAAAAGAAGGCCACAAAGGCACCAGTAGGTGAACACCAAAGGGAATCAGGGTGTAGCGAACAACCCTGGGCAATCCAGGAGTCTTTCTCGGCTTCTGGGGCAGAGTCTTGGAGCAGGGTGAGGTTAGTGAGGGATGGTGGTGGTATGGAAACAGAAAGGGAACCTAGAAACACATCGGGGGAAGGTTCTATGGCAGTAGCATGTTTAGCAGAGGCGTCAGCAAATGCCTTACCCTTAGCAACATCAGTATCCACCATCGAGTGGCCAGGGCACTTAACAATAGCTAGGGCAGACGGAAGTAAAACTGCATACAGGAGAGCAGCGATGTAGGGGCCATTTTTGATAGGGGTACCGGTGGAGGTAAGGAAACCCCAAGCTTGCCAGAGGGTGCCAAAGTCATGTACAACCCCCAAAGTATAGCGGGAGTCAGTGTAAATAGTGGCGGAGCGTCCCTCTGCCAAAAACCAGGCATGGATGAGGACAACTAATTTGGCAACTTGTGCTGAGGTTACAGAAGGTAAAGGCGCAGCTTCTAGGGTCTCAGAGAGTGACACTACAGCGTATCCTGCAAGGAGACAACCTTGGTTATCTTGAAAATGGGAACCATCAGTAAACAAAACAAGGTCAGAGTTAGGGAGAGGGAGATCAGAGAGGTCAGAGCGGGGGACGGTGACAGCAGAGACAGTTGCAAGGCAGTCGTGGGGATCACCGACATCAGACAAAGGAAGGAGAGTGGCAGGGTTTAACTGAGAACAACACTTTATGGTAATATACGAAGCTGACAGCAGTAAAAGTTCATACCTGGTAAGGCGAGCGGAGGAGAGGTGGCCTATGTTACGTTGTAACAGCAGGGTTTCCACAGAGTGAGGGACCATGAGGGTAAGGGGAGAGTGAAGGACAAGGGATTCGGACATTTTGACTAGGCGCGCTGCGGCAGCCACAGCACACAGGCAAGGGGGTAAGCCTTGGACCACAGGGTCCAAAGTGGCAGAGAAATAAGCCATTGGGCGATTCTTGTTTCTGTGCATCTGAGTGAGAACTCCAAGTGCACACCCAGATTGTTCGTGGCAGAAAAGGGTAAAAGGCTTAGAGTAGTCAGGCAGCCCTAAAGCGGGGGCAGAAGCCAAACCCTGTTTGAGGGAAACAAAGGCAGCGTCTGCTTCAGGAGGCCATGGCATGGGGTCAGGCACAGAGAATCGAGTGAGTTCCTGGAGAGGTTTTGCAAGGGAGGCATACTGGGGAATCCATTGCCTGCAAAATCCAGCCATGCCCAAAAACTTTTGGACCTGGCTTGGGGAACAGGGTCGGGGAAAACTAAGGATAGCCTGCACGCGGGCGGGAGAAAGTGTACGGGAACCCTAGGAGAGGAGAAAACCAAGGTATGTGACAGAGGCTTGACAGAGCTGCAATTTAGAGTGAAAAGCTTTGTGACCTTTGTTTGCTAGGGCAGTAAGGAGCACTAGAGAATCAGTTTTTGAAGCAGACAATGAGGGAGAACAGAGGAGTAGATTATCTACATATTGGACTAGGGTGGACCCGGACAGGAAAACAAGGTCAGCAAGGTCTTGGGCTAATGCCTAGGAAAAGTAAGATGGGCTTTCAGTATACCCCTGAGGGAGCGTGGTCCACGTATATTGCTGCCCCTTGTAAGAAAAGGCAAAAAGATACTGGGAATCAGGATGAACCGGGACAGAAAAGAAAGCAGAACACAAATCAACAACAGTAAAATGAGTTGCATCAGGTGGGATAGAAGCCAGAATCGTTGTTGGGTTAGGGCCAACAGAAAAGTCGGGTATGACAATGCGGTTAATGGCTCGAAGGTCTTGAACAAATCACCATGATTTGCCATCAGCTTTTTGAACTGGGAGAATAGGGGCGTTACAGGGACTGGAGCAGGGAACAATAATGCCTTCCTCCCACAGGGTGGTCATGACCGGAGCAATGCCAGCCTCTGCTTCGGGGTTTAAAGGGTATTGAGACAGGCGAGGCAGGGGTTTGGAGGAGTCAACAGTAATGTAGACGGGATCAGTATTTAGGCGGCCCACTTCAGATGGGTGGGTTGGCCACATAGAGGATGGGACCTGCAAAATTAGGTGTTCAAGGGACGGGATCAGTGGGCAACAAGGGACCGGGGTGCAAAGGGGAGTTTCAGACAGCAGGGGGGCCACAGAATCACTCGGAGAGGACTGGGGAATTTGTAAGTAGACACCATCAGGGGAACTGTATATGGTACAGCCAAGTTTACATAACAGGTCCCGAACCAAAAGGTTTACCGGAGTGGAATCAGAGAGAAGAAAGGCATGATCTGTGGATAGGGGACCAACCTGGACCGGTAGAGGTTTTGAAAGGGGATAAGGGGTTGGGATTCCCGAAATGCCCACAGCGGACACTGTCTTTCCAGAGCGGGGAACCGCAGGCAGGTCGGTAGTACAAACTGCAGAGACCGAAGCTCCCGTATCAACAAGGAAAGGGAGAGATAAATCATTGATAGTTAACACACTCTCACCCATGGAAGTGAGAGGTAGTAAAGGAGCTAAAATTTCCTGAGGTTCCCGGCATCCCGTCATTGCTGTGGGACAAAGTAAGGCTGGGGACTGACTGGCTGTGCCGGCAGGGGGTCTATTTGGTTATTTACAGAGTTATCAGGCCGGCTCGGACATTCGTTCTTTCAATGTCCGGGCTGCTTACAGTAATTACAAACATCACCATAACCCGAAAATCCAATTCCACGGCCCCTTCCCCGACCACGTCCCCTTCCCTGGAATTTCCCTTTTCCCCCGGTACTGTTTTCCCTGCCCTGAATAATGCTGTATTTGCAGGGCCATTAACTGTTGAGAGGATTGTTCTTCCTTTCCTTTTATAGTGCGTTGGCCGTGCTCTGCCACTGTTTGCAATTTTTCCATGGTTTCAGTCTCCCACCCAACAAATATTCATTTTAGCATATTGCCAATAGCAGGTAGGAGGCCATTAACAAATGCATTATCCAGGGCACCCTGTCCATTTTTATCCGGTTGCTGTATACCAGAATGTTGCAGAAAAATATCAGTTAGCTGGGAGCGATAGTCGCCCGGGTGTTCTCCCTGTCGCTGTTTACAGCCAAGTATGGCCGTCCAGTTGGTTTTAGGAGTCCATACCCAAGGGCTGGCTTGAAAGAGATTTTTAGCTCGCTCCTTACACTTTTTCTGGTATTCAGCATTAGGACCGATGTCTGGTAAAGTAGAATGGCGGTCAGCTGCGAGCCAATTTGCTGCTGTGAGCCATTTTTCATGCTCACTAGGGGTAAGTAGCTTGCACAACTGCAGGAGGTCTGCCTCAGAGGGTTCATAGGTGTCACATACTAACAAAAATTCCTCTGCAAATTTGGTAGGATTTTCCCGGGGCTTTGGAAAGCCTTTTACAACTGAAAGGAGCTCTGTACGAGTCCAGGGTTTATAGCCCCAAGTGTGCCCCCCGTCTTGGCCCCCAGTATGCAGAATTCGGAGGGGAGCCTGGATATTTTTAAGGCCCAAGCGCTCGCTTTTGCGGGGCAGAGCGGGACCAGAGGAATGGGCCTGGATGGTATCAGATGATCCGGACAGGTCTGAACTGGAGATCTCCGGAAATTGTTTTTGAGCTGGGGAATCTGGTGACCATCTATTGATCCGACAAAAGGCTGCCAAGCCAATTAATGCGTCTTCCTCATCATCGTCCCCAGAATCTAACAAGGAGTTTTCTTCATCTTTTTTCACAGAGAGACAGGAGTATGAAGGGGGATCTGCTCGGAGAATGGGATAAAGGGGAGCGCTCGGTCTGGTGGTGGGAGAGGAGGCTTATAATAAAGCTTTTAACTTATCATTTGAATCTTTGAGAGAGGCGAGTTTCGATTCTGTCCACTTATGATTTGCCTCTTCCCCCCACTGCATGAAACAATCAACCTCTCCTTTGGCCAATTTAGTTTTAGGTTGGCCAAGTTTGTCTTTTAAGACGTCCACTCGGTCCTTGTCCTTGGCCACTGAGTTTTGGGATCTCCCTGAGTTAGCCTAGACCATTTTTCCAGAAATTTACAGGAGTCCGGACTCTTCCTAAAATGCATAAAATGAGCCGGCGTTCCTTTAGGGAACTGTCCCAACTTAGACTTCTGGTTACCCATACAGGAGGACTTTACACACCAGTCGCACAAGAAGGAAATTCGGGTTTGTCAGAGCAATGCCCGGTGCAACAAACAAAAGGAGCCCACGGGCTACTGCCTCAATCGCCTTGCTTTCACAGCAGGGGTTTCACTGAAGGTGCGGTACAGCTGCGATTCTGCAGATTTCACTCACTCAGACCGCGGGGACAGGAACCCCTTGGTTGGCCGATCCCCGAACAGAGACAGCACCCAGACTCAAACACTCCACAGGGAGGACGGATAGACACAGAGACAGGACAGCCCTCAGTCCAGACAAAACACAGAAATAATTACCTGACCAGATTCCTGATGTCAGATCCCGGGATCCCTACCAGAACAGAGCGGGAACCAACAGGTTCGATGGCGTAGACTTCACTGTGGTCATGTGCCCTTCCGTTCAGGATGGAGGACCGCTTGGGCCAAATGCCCAGGTGCCGGCTTCCATGGTCGTCCTACAAAAACAGTCAGGAATCACACGGCCCCAGCGAAGACGATTGCCATCTCAGTGGAACCTCCAAATTGTCAAAGTTAGAATCTGGAATCACAATTTGTTAAGACTCCATTTATTGACACAGCGCTATGCCAACATATACAGATGATAAAGTGAGCCACATGCAAGACCCAAACAGTCTTATTTATACAGATAAAAGGGCGCGAACTAAACAAAGGGACAAAGAGAGCAAAATTGTAAAATTTACCTGGGGCACAACATGCATATCTTACTTCCTTACTAACTCTTATCAATCTAAGGGTATGTCTACACTATGAAATTAGGTCGAATTTATAGAAGCCGGTTTTATAGAAATCGGTTTTATACAGTCAATTGTGTGTGTCCCCACATAAAATGCTCTAAGTGCATTAAGTTGGCGGACCGTGTCCACAGTACCGAGGCTAGCGTCGACTTCCGGAGCATTGCACTGTGGATAGCTATCCCACAGTTCCCACAGTCTCCGCCGCCCATTGGAATTCTGGGTTGAGATCCCAATGCCTGATGATGCTAAAACAGTGTCGCGGGCGGTTCTGGGTACATGTCATCAGGCCCCTCCCCTTCCATCAGAGCAACGGCAGACAATCAATTCGCGCCTTTTTACCTGGGTTACCTGTGCAGACAACATACCACGCCAAGCATGGAGCCCGCTCAGCTCAGCTCAGCTCACTGTCACCATATGTCATCTGGGTGCTGGCAGACATGGGGCTGCATTGCTATACAGCAGCAGCTTTTTGCCTTTTGGCAGTAGATGGTGTATTACGACTGGTAGCTGTCATCGTCGTATTCCTCAGTGAGTTCAATCAGCGACACCTGGGCAGACACGTTTTGTCTCCTGGAGACTCAGTCCTTCCGGCAGTCCTATTGAACCGTCTTGATGATGATGGCTAGCAGTCGTAGTACAGCATCTTCTACCAAGCACCCAGAAGATGCCGATGGCTATCAGTCATGCTGCACCGTCTGCTGCCAGCTTTAAGATGTAAAAAATAGATGGACCAGATTTGTTCTTTATTCATTTGCTTCCCCCTCCCTCCATGAAATCAACAGCCTGCTAAACCCAGGGTTTTGAGTTCAATCTTTGGGGGGGGCCATTTTGAGTGACAGTTGTTTGTGTTTCTCCCTGATGCACAGCCACATTTGTTGATTTTAATTCCCTGTACCTGTAAGCCATGTCGTCACTCGCCCCTCCCTCCCTCCGTCAGACAATAGTTTTGTGTCTTTTTTCAGCACAGATGCCATAGAACTGGGATCATGGAGCCCGCTCAGATCACCGCGGCAATTATGAGCACTATGAACACCATGCACATTGTCCTGGAGTATATGCAGAGCCAGAATATGCCAAAGCAAAACCAGGCGAGGAGACGATTGCAGCGCGGCGACGAGAGTGATCAGGAAATTGACATGGACCTCTCACAAAGTACAGGCCCCAGCAATGTGCAAATCATAGTGATACTGGGACAGGTTCATGCTGTGGAACGCCGATTCTGGGCCTGGAAAACAAGCACAGACTGGTGGAACCGCATCATCTTGCAGGTGTGGGACGATTCCCAGTGGCTGCAAAACTTTCGCATGCGTAAGGGCACTTTCATGGAACTTTGTGACTTGCTTTCCCCTGCCCTGAAGCACCAGAATACCAGGATGAGAGCAGCCCTCACATTTGAGAAGCGAGTGGCGATAGCCCTGTGGAAGCTTGCAATGCCAGACAGCTACTGGTCAGTCGGGAATAAATTTGGAGTGGACAAATCTACTGTGGAGGCTGCTGTGATCCAAGTAGCCAACGCAATCAAAGACCTGCTGATATCAACGGTAGTGACTCTGGGAAACGTGCAGGTCATAGTGGATGGCTTTGCTGCAATGGGATTCCCAAACTGTGGTGGAGCGATAGACGGAACCCATATCCCTATCTTGTCACCGGAGCACCAAGCCACCGAGTACATAAACCACAAGGGGTACTTTTCAATGCTGCTGCAAGCCCTGGTGGATCACAAGGGACGTTTCACTAACATCAACGTGGGATGGCCGGGAAAGGTACATGATGCTCGCGTCTTCAGGAACTCTGGTCTGTTTCAAAAGCTGGAGGAAGGGACTTTCTTCCCGGACCAGAAAATAACTGTTGGGGATGTTGAAATGCCTATAGTTATCCTTGGGGACCCAGCCTACCCCTTAATGCCATGGCTCATGAAGCCGTACACAGGCAGCCTGGACAGGAGTCAGGACCTGTTCAACTATAGGCTGAGCAAGTGCCGAATGGTGGTGGAATGTGCATTTGGACGTTTAAAAGCGCGCTGGCACAGTTTACTGAGTTGGATAGACCTCAGCGAAGCCAATATTCCAATTGTTATTGCTGCTTGCTGTGCGCTCCACAATATCTGTGAGAGTAAGGGGGAGACATTTATGGCAGGGTGGGAGGTTGAGGCAAATCGCCTGGCCGCTGATTATGTGCAGCCAGACACCAGGGCGGTTAGAAGAGTACAGTAGGGTGCGGTGCGCATCAGAGAAGCTTTGAAAACGAGTTTTGTGACTGGCCAGGCTACGGTGTGAAACTTCTGTTTGTTTCTCCTTGATGAACCCACCGCCCTGCCCCCCGGTTCACTCTACTTCCCTGTAAACTAACCACCCACCCCTCCCACTTTTGAGCACCGCTTGCAGAGGCAATAAAGTCATTGTTACTTCACATTCATGCATTCTTTATTAATTCATCACACAACTAGCGGGATAACTGCCAAGGTAGCCCGGGAGGGGTGGGGGAGGAGGGAAGGAAAAGGACACACTGCAGTTTAAAACTTTAACTTTTATTGAAGGCCAGCCTTCTGATGCTTGGGCAATCATCTGGGGTGGAGTGGCTGGGTGGCCAGAGGCTGTAGCGGCGGTCTCTGCTCCTGCTGTCTTTCCTGCAGCTCAACCATACGCTGGAGCATATCAGTTTAATGCTCCAGCAGCCGGAGCATCGACTCTTGCCTTCTGTCAGCAAGCTGACGCCACCTATCCTCTTCAGCCTGCCACTTGCTCTCTTCAGCCCGCCACCTCTCCTCTCGTTCCTATTATGCTTTTTTGCATTCTGACATTGACTGCCTCCACGCATTCTGCTGTGCTCTGTCAGCGTGGGAGGACATCTGGAGCTCCGAGAACATATCATCCCGAGTCCGCCGTTTTCTCCTTCTAATCTTCACTAGCCTCTGTGAAGGAGAAACATTTGCAGCTGGTGGGGGAGAAGGGAGAGGTGGTTAAAAAAGACACATTTTACAGAACAATGGGTACACTCTTTCACATTAAATTTTGCTGTTCACATTACACAGCACGTGTGCTTTAGTTACAAGGTCACATTTTTCCTCTTATATTGAGGGCCTGCCGGTTTGGTGTGAGAGATCACTCATGCAGTGCCAGGTAACAGATTTCAGCTTGCAGGCAGCCATGGTAAGCCACAGTCTTTTGGCTTTTTTAACCTTCTTAACATGTGGGAATGGTTTCAAACAGTAGCGCCCACATTTCCCATACCAAGCACCCGTTGAGTTGGCCATTTAAAATGGGTTTGCAATGTAAAAGGAGGGGCTGCGGTTTCCTCGTTAGCATGCAGCACAAACCCAACTACCCCACACACACACACACACCCAATTCTCTGGGATGATCACTTCACCCCTCCCCTCTACCGCATGGCTAACAGCGGGGAACATTTCTGTTCAGCCGAGCAGGAACGGGCACCTCTGAATGCCCCCTTAATAAAATCACCCCATTTCAACCAGGTGACCATGAATGATATCACTCTCCTGAGGATCACAAAGGGAGATAAGGAATGGATGTTGTCTGCATGCCAGCAAACACCGGGACCATACGCTACCATGCTTTGTTATGCAATGATTCCAGACTTCGTGCTACTGGCCTGGCGTGGTAAAGTGTCTTACCATGGCGGAAGGATAAGGCAGCCCTCCCCAGAAACCTTTTGCAAAGGCTTTGGGAGTACATGAAGGAGAGCTTTCTGGAGATGTCCCTGGAGGATTTCCGCTCCATCCCCATACACGTTAACAGACTTTTCCAGTAGCTGTACTCGCCGCAATTGTCAGGGCAAATTAATCATTAAACACGCTTGCTTTTAAACCATGTGTGATATTTACAAAGGTACACTCACCAGAGGTCCCTTGTGTGCCCTCAGGATCTGGGAGCACGCCTTGGGTGAGTTCGGGGGTTACTGATTCCAGGTCCAGGGTGATAAACATATCCTGGCTGTTGCGGAAACCGGTTTCTCTGCTTCCTTGCTGTGAGCTATCTTCATTGTCGTCATCATCATCTTCCTCGTACCCCGAAGCTGCTTCCCTGTTGCGTGATTCTCCATTGATGGAGTCAAAGCACACGGTTGGGGTAGTGATGGCTGCACCCCCTAGCATGGCATGCAGCTCCACGTATGTTTGCAGCTCTGCCCCGAACCTTCCGTTTGCCTCTCTGGCTTTGTGGTAGGCTTGCCTTAGCTCCTTAATTTTCACGCGGCACTGCTGTGCGTCCCTGTTATGGCCTCTGTCCTTCATGGCCTTTGAGACTTTTTCTAATATTTTGCCATTTTGTTTACTGCTACGGAGTTCAGCTAGCACTGATTCATCTCCCCATATGGCGAGCAGATCCTGTACCTCCCGTTCGGTCCATGCTGGAGCTCTTTTGCGATCCTGGGACTCCATCCTGGTTACCTGTACTGATGAGCTCTGCGTGGTCACCTGTGCTCTCCACGCTGGGCAAACAGGAAATGAAATTCAGAAGTTTGCGGGGCTTTGCCTGTCTACCTTGTCAGTGCATCTGAGTTGAGAGTGCTGTCCAGAGTGGTCACAATGAAGCACTGTGGGATAGCTCCCGGAGGCCAATAACGTCGAATTCCGTCCACACTACCCCAAATCTGACCCGCAAAGGCCAATTTTAGCGCTAATCCCCTCGTCGGAGGTGGAGGAAAGAAACCGGTTTAAAGGGCCCTTTAAGTCGAAAAAAAGGGCTTCGTCGTGTGGACGTGTCCAG
>NC_048311.1:37188786-37224840 GCF_013100865.1 Trachemys scripta elegans
TGCCCGAGCGCTACCGGCTTCGGGCAGCCCCCATGCCTCTGGACCCTGTGCCGCCGGAGCCCGGGAGGGGAAGTGCCCGGCCGGAGGCACAGAGTCCAGAGGCATGGGGGCTGCCCGAAGCCGGTAGCGCTTGGGCAGCCCGGCTCTTAAACAGAGCCGAAGAGTCAGGGGAGGAGCAGAGCCTCCAGCCGCGGCGGCTCTGCTCCTCCCCTGACTCTTCAGCTCTGTTTAAGAGCCGAGCGCTACCAGCTTCGGGCAGCCCCCATGCCTCCAGACCCTGCACCGCCGGAGCCCGGGAGGGGAAGTGCCCGGCTGGGGGCGCAGGGTCTGGAGGTAAGGGGGCTGCCCAAAGCCCAAGCGCTACCGGCTTTCTCGGTTTGCTGGGCAGCCTCCAGATCCTGCGCCCCCGACTGGGCGCTTCCCCTCCCGGGCTCCAGCTGCACTGGGGAAGCGCCGGCCGGGGGCGCAGGGTCTGGGGGCTGCCTGGCAAACCGTGAAGCCGGTAGCGCTCGGGCAACCCTTTCCGCGTGCTGGGAGTGGGAGGGAGGAGGGGGCGGAGTTAGGGCGGGGAAGGGGCGGAGTTGGGGCAGGGCTGGGGGTGGGGAAATGGGCGGGGCCAGGGCCCGTGGAGGGTCCTCTTTTTTTATTTGTTAGATATGGTAACCCTAGCTGTAAAAAAAGATCAGAGCCATAGTTTGAGACTCGTGTGCACAAAAACATAAGAAGAACCAGAATATTTTGCTGCCATGCGATTTTTTTATTGGGCCTGTTACCTAATACATATATGTTAGGTGTAGTATACACCATATTATTAGGCATTATGTGCACGGTAGTCCTATACTATCCATTAGAGAGAGAGGGAAAGTGATGCAAAGTTAAGTTAACTGAATGTATTATGCTCTTCCCACAATTCTGTTCACCAATATCTAATATCTCACAACACTTTACAAATCTGATGTTAGCATTCACAATAGAAAATAGGAAGCCTATCAAAACCATGATAGGTGTGTCCCAGCTCTGGTTGGGATGTACCTCTACCCCCACCTGGTCTGGAATGTGATATCCAAAACAGGGTTAAGGAAGGTACAGAACAAATTAAGAAATTAGTGGGTTCGATCTTTGATGATGTATAAAGTGCTTTCTCACTTGTAAACAGCCACGGTATAAGTGGGGTTGGGGTGTATTTTTCAAGCACACCTTCTGTGTAAGGTGAGCATGCTGCAAGATAAGAATTGCTTCCCAGGAGGAGGGTATGGATGTCTCCTTTTCGTAGCGTACTGTTTTGTCTTTAGGCAATAATTTTTGCTACGTTTGGTTATTTGGTCTCTTGAGCATGTAAAGTATTGAACCATAATTGTCCAACAATTGGCGCTAGGCTAGCAATAGGGCTGTGTCTCAGGAACACTTTGGTGAAAGAACACCAAATATGGCCCACCAACCCTACCCTTATTCCTGCTGAGGCCCAGGAAATTTCATGGCAATGTCGGTAAGCGTGTCAATTTGAGAGCACTTACAAAAATGGGATGTTGAATAGTAAGTTTATCTCAACTATCCACTGAGCATGTCCATTCCCAGCTCTCTGCCTCGGTTTCTCTGATGTGTGACTGTGACATGGACTGAACACATCTATCTTCAGTTTCCCACCCCGTGTGAGTACTGTGTGCCTCTGTCATGCACTGACATTACCAATTCTCAGCTCCCCACTCTGTCCCATGCTCTGTGCCTGATCCATGCGCCAAACTTGCCTGTTATCAGCTCCATGCCCCATCTCAGTGCTGTGTGCCTGTGCCATACACTGAAGCTGAGTGTTCTTATAACAGAGCCCCAGTCCTGCTCCCCATGAGCGCTGCTCTCTCTTAAACATTCAAGCTGAAATGTTCCATGCCGGGTGTCTGACTCTGGCTGAACTTTTTGGAAAGTTTGTCTGAAATGGAACCTGTTGGCTGTGTCCTTCATATCAAATTCCCTCTTTCCTCTGAGCTGCTTTTTGTTGTTGTTGTCCTGGTGCATTTTCCAGCAAAGTTCACAGTGATTGGACCCCGTGATCCTGTCACTGCCATCCTGGGTCAGGAAACTGTGTTACCCTGTCACCTGTCCCCCCGGATGAGTGCTGCAAACATGGAGGTGAGATGGTTCCGATCTCAGTTTGTATCCTTTGTGCACCTGTATCGTGATGGGAAGGATCAGTATGATGGGCAGATGCCAGAGTATCAGGGAAGGACAGAGCTTTTGAAAGCTGGACTCAAAGATGGAAATGTACATTTGAGGATTCTCAATATCAGACGCTCTGATGAAGGACAATACGTCTGTTTTGTTCAAGACGATACTTTCTATGAAGAAACAGCATTGGAACTGCGAGTAGCAGGTCAGTAGCTTGTGACAGTTTAAGCTTTGTGCGGTTTGCAGACCTTTGTTCTTTCCTATTACAACAACTGTGGCTCCCTGCTTGTGATATATTTTACAATAACACAGTGTATGTGACTTTCAGCAAACAGTCACTTTCATACTAGAGAAAATGTTCTGGAAATTTTCCCAACATGTTGTTAAAAACATTTTCAGGATGGCCAAGGCACTTTCTTGCCCAATCTTAATTGACTCCCAAAGGGATCTTTAGTTAAGAGGGAAAGGACTTCTGGACAAATATGGCCTTCCAGTTGCTCTGCAGTCATTTCTAGGATGTGTGGCTAAGGTGGGATTAACAGACTTTTATGGCCTTCAGATGGGTTGGTTGTTATTTAGGGGTGTAGTTAAAATCAAATGCAGCCTTATTTGCTGAGATTATATAATAGTGATGGTGGGTGTGATGGGTTCCCCCCAGGGTGCCACCTGGAACTGGGGTACAGATGAGCTCTCTGTCTCACCAGTCTGGGTTCCCTCTTGCACTGTGACATTGTGACAAGCTACAAAGCCCTCCACACTTGCACTCACATCAACATCCACAGGCAGGGACCACACCCAGCTGTATTCATGAATGCATCTGGCCAGGCACTCATGAACCAACAATAGCGAGGCTTCAGCCCAAACACCCCCCAGCTTCCCAACCTAGGACCCTGGAGCTGTACTGTCCTGCCCTGGCCAAAAGCCTGACCAGTAAGATTATTAGAATTACCCAGTTCTCCCCTCCCTCGATGTGGAGAGGAATATGCCCAAAACCTTTGTTAACTGAGCTGAGATTTTTCCCAAACACTTCACTCAAACCACACCATTTTAGATAAAAATATAAAATAGATTTATTACAAAAAGATAGATTTAAAATGATTATAAGTGGTAGCAAACAGATCAAAGTAGATTACTTAGCAAATAAACAAAAACACAATCTAAGCCTAATATACAACACAGGATTTGAATAGTGTCTCACCCTGTTAGATAGTATGAGCAGTTTGTAGACGTTTCATACACAGGCAGGATTTCCTTCTTTCCCACCTGGGACCAGCACTTCCCCAGTTCAAAGTCTGCGCTCTTCCAGAGGTATATCCAGATGTTGGATTGTGGGGAAAGTGAGGCCTGTTGGTGATGTCACTTCCTCCTTTTATAGTTTCTTCCATATGGTGGGAATCCTTTGTTCCAAGCCAGGTTCCCAGCCCAGTTTGTGGAAAAATACAGGTACCACACTGTAGTTCAGTATCATGGGATCTAGTCAGATGCCCCTGCATGCTTGATGAGTCATGGCAGCCATTATCCATAGGCTGTCTGAACTGTCCCCCGGTGAGGACAAGACTTTTCCATGGCCCATTGTTTTTCACTGATGGGCCATTAGCACTGTCTAGCTTCTTCACTGTTTTACCTGAAAGGCAAGTTGTGGGTGTTACCAAGGACAAGCACATTTGAAATACAGATGCATAGTCAATATTCATAACTCCAGATACAAAAATGATACAAGCATACAAATAGGATAACCATACTCAGCAAATCATAATACACCTCTACCCCGATATAACGCTGTCTTCGGGAGCCAAAAAATCTTACTGTGTTATAGGTGAAACCACATTATATCGGACTTGCTTTGATTCGCCAGAGCGCACAGCCCCCCCCCCTCCACCCCGGAGCGCTGTTTTACCGCATTATATCCAAAATTGTGTTATATTGGGTTGCGTTATATCGGGGTAGAGGTGTATTTCCATTGACATCTTACATGACACATCTTGTATAAGATGCAACATAATTATATCATAATCATACCACAGTCATATTACTATGGTGAATATGGAGTGCAGAGTTTTACAGAGGGGAGGGGAAATTATGTATTTATCCCTCTTAGAAAAGAGTTATAATTTCTCCCCTGCTGCTTTGATACTGTAGCCATGAAGCCAGTTAGACATTTTTTAAAATAAATATATCTATCCAATGCATTAATGATCAGATTTTCAAAAGTTCAGATCCTATTCAGGTATCTACGTTGTCATATCATTAAAGATGCTCAACACTCAGTTGCTCCCATGTTGACACAACACCGTCCTTTGTAGATGACAAATCTGAGGAATTGTCACAGATTGAAGTGTCATTAGAGGAGGTTTTGCAATGAATTGAGGAACTTAACAGTAACAAGTCACCGGGACCAGATGGCATTCATCCAAGAGTTCTGAAAGAACTCAAATGTGAAACTGCGGAACTATTAACTAGGGTTTGTAACCTGTCCTTTAAATCAGCTTCTGTACCCAATGACTGGAAGATAGCTAATGTAATGCCAATATTTAAAAAGGGCTCTAGAGGTGATCCCAGCAATTACAGACTGGTAAGTCTAACATCAGTAATGGGCAAATCAGTTGAAAAAATAGTAAAGAATAAAATTGTCAGACACATAGAAGAACATAAATTGTTGGGCAAAAGTCAACATGGTTTCTGTAAAGGGAAATCCTGTCTTACTAATCTATTAGAGTTCTTTGAAGGGGTCAACAAAAATGTGGACAAGGGGGATCCAGTAGACATAGTGTACTTAAATTTCCAGAAAGCCTTTGACAAGGTCCCTCACCAAAGGCTCTTATGTAAATTAAATTGTGTTGGGATAAGAGGGAAGATCCTTTCATGGATTGAGAACTGGTTAAAAGACGGGGAACAAAGGGTAGGAATTAATGGTTAAATTTTCAGAATTAGAGGGGGAACTAGTGGTATTCCCCAAGGGTCAGTCCTAGGACCAATCCTATTCAACTTATTCTTAAATGATCTGGAGAAAAGGGTAAACAGTGAAGTGGCAAAGTTTGCAGATGATACTAAACTGCTCAAGATAGTTAAGACCAAAACAGACTGCGAAGAACTTCAAAAAGATCTCACAAAACTAAGTGATTGGGCAACAAAATGGCAAATGAAATATAATGTGGATAAATGTAAAGTAATGCACATTGGAAAAAATAACCCCAACTATACATACAATATGATGGGGGATAATTTAGCTACAACTAATCAGGAAAGAGATCTTGGAGTCATCATGGATAGTTCTCTGAAGACGTCCACGCAGTGTGCAGCGGCAGTCAAAGAAGCAAACAGGATGTTAGGAATCATTAAAAAGGGGATAGAGAATAAGACGGAGAATATCTTATTGCCCTTATATAAATCCATGGTACACCCAGATCTTGAATACTGCATACAGATTTGGTCTCCTCATCTCAAAAAAGATATACTGGCATTAGAAAAGGTTCAGAGAAGGGCAACTAAAATGATTAGGGGTTTGGAACAGGTCCCATATGAGGAGAGATTAAAGAGGCTAGGACTTTTCAGCTTGGAAAAGAGGAGACTAAGGGGGGATATGATAGAGGTATATAAAATCATGAGTGGTGTGGAGAAAGTAGATAAGGAAAAGTTATTTACTTATTCCCATAATAGAAGAACTAGGGGTCAACCAAATGAAATTAAAAGGCAGCAGGTTTAAAACAAATAATAGGAAGTTCTTCTTCACACAGCCTGTGGAACTCCTTGCCTGAGGAGGTTGTGAAGGCTAAGATTATAACAGGGTTTAAAAGAGAACTAGATAAATTCATGGAGATTAAGTCCATTAATGGCTATTAGCCAGGACAGGCAAGGAATGATATCCCTAGCCTCTGTTTGTCAGAGGGTGGAGATGGATGGCAGGAGAGAGATCACTTGATCATTACCTGTTAGGTTCACTCCCTCTGGGGCACCTGGCATTGGCCACTGGCAGCAGACAGGATACTGGGCTGGATGGACCTTTGGTCTGACCCAGAATTGCCATTCTTATGTTCTTAATATCTCCCACAGACTCAGTGAAATTATTTTAAATATTTGTTCACATTTTTGTGTCCATGAGTATCGGGATTTCAGACATTCTAGTATTCATTTATCCCTTCTACTGACTATCCACATGAATAATTGCTTTCTAGTGTGAGTAAGGGATCAACAAACTGTCCCTCATCCCTTCTGCTTTATAAATTAGTTCATGGAATTGACACCTTTATGTATTTTCCCCTTAGGTCTGGGCTCTGCTCCTCTCATCTCTGTGGAGGGTCACCAGGATGGAGGGATCCGGGTGGTTTGTCGATCAGCTGGTTGGTACCCAAAGCCTGAGGTGCTGTGGAAAGATCTCAATGGACGACATTTACCATCACTCTATGAAACAACATCCAGAGTGGATAACAACCTGTTTGAAACAGAATCTGCTATCATTGTAACAGAACATTCAAACCAAAACTTGTCCTGTTGCATCAGGAACACCGTTCTCAATCAAGAAAAGGAATCAGCAATTTATATAGCAGGTCAGTTACCATCCAAATCCCACACTGAACTCACCACCACTAGAAACAAAACAAAATATGGGAAAACAAGAACTGAAATGTCTGTGATCGATATTTCATAATCCACATACAAACACAGAAGCTGGGAGGCTGGTATCTTTACAGGGTCACAGTTTAGGCAATTTGATTCCCTTCATTGTGAGTACTCAGTCTATCAAAGTTTTGCGTTTCACGTAAATTTAATGTTAAGTCTGACTTTCCTGATATTCTAGCACACACGTAACCATGTACAGTCACAAACTTCCAACCTTTTGAGAAGAAATTTTCACTCAATCCCCTGATGCAGTATGTTCCTGCAACCTTCACTTCATCTTAATAATTTTTTTGAATGTGGTAAATTTTATACTGTGGCTTCTTTGTGATCACAGAATCACAGAATATCAGAGTTGGAAGGGACCTCAAGAGGTCATCTAGTCCAACCCCCTGCTCAAAGCAGGACCAATTCCCAGCTAAATCATCCCAGCCAGGGCTTTGTCAAGCCGGGCCTTAAAAACCTCCAAGGAAGGAGACTCCACCACCTCCCTAGGTAATGCATTCCAGTGTTTCACCACCCTCCTAGTGAAATAGTTTTTCCTGATATCCAACCTGGACCTCCCCCACTGCAACTTGAGACCATTGCTCCTTGTTCTGTCATCTGCCACCACTGAGAACAGCCGAGCTACATCCTCTTTGGAACCCCGCTTCAGGTAGTTGAATGCTGCTATCAAATCCCCCCTCATTCTTCTCTTCTGGAGACTAAACAATCCCAGTTCCCTCAGCCTCTCCTCATAAGTCATGTGCTCCAGACCCCTAATCATTTTTGTTGCCCTCCGCTGGACTCTTTCCAATTTTTCCACATCCTTCTTGTAGTGTGGGGCCCAAAATTGGACACAGTATTCCAGATGAGGCCTCACCAATGTCGAATAAAGGGGAACGATCACGTTCCTCGATCTGCTGGCAATGCCCCTACTTATACAGCCCAAAATGCCGTTAGCCTTCTTGGCAACAAGAGCACACTGTTGACTTATATCCAGCTTCTCGTCCACTGTGACCCCTAGGTCCTTTTCTGCAGAACTGCTACCTAGCCATTCGGTCCCTAGTCTGTAGCAGTGCATGGGATTCTTCCGTCCTAAGTGCAGGACTCTGCACTTGTCCTTGTTGAACCTCATCAGGTTTTTTTCAGCCCAATCCTCTAATTTGATCTTCTCACTGCCTCAACTCATTGTTCATTACTTGTGTGAAATGTCACCTCAGTCATGTGATGTTCTTTTTACTGACTTTCAGTGGGACTTGTGATCCTTAAGTCACTTTGGTCTGGATCCACAAAGGGACTCATTTTACCCTTGGCTACACACAAAAGTTGCACTGATTAACTATTTACTTAATCGATGACACTTGTTTAGGTGAACATGCATATAAGTTTCAGAGGGCCCTATATAGATTTAGCTCCTGTCAATTCCTTATCAGCTTCACCTAAATGGAGGCAGGGCACTATTAAGCCGATTTATGTTTTAAAGTTTTGTGCATCAGTTTATTCAAACTGGTGCAACCCTCATATGTTGTCAACTCTTGAACCAATTTAAGAATGGCCACATAAGAGTGTTGCCCCAGTTTCTCTGTACCAGAGCACAAACCCTGTGCAGAGAGAACTTTAGTACATTTCAAAAATTCCATTCTGAGTGGATGTCTGAATCACTGTGAACACAAGAACAGTAAATGAAGATTAATTCATTTGCTACAGAATTGTTTGGAGAAATTGTGATTATGATTCCTTCAAATATTTGCGGGGCAATAATGGACTTTTCAAAAATATTCTAATTAATCTGACAATTTCTGAATGTTGCTGAACACTAAGGATTAAATTATTTGCTGGTGTAACTCTACTGAAGTCAGTGGGGTTTTATGAGCAGAGAATTTTCCACTGAATTCTATGGCTCTCTGAATAGCAATGGATCAAATGAGGCCTGTTTTTTTCCAGGATAAATCAGTATAAAATATGTGTTGATTGGAGCCATTTTTAAAATCAGTTTCTGGTAATTTGTGTAGTGTAGACATGGCCATTCTTTCACTCTTATCTCACAGAAATCCTGCTGGGTACTATTTATGTATTTATATGGAATAAAAACATCTGATTTTCGTCACCGCTTCCAAATAAAGGCAAGTTCTGGGTGTTGTTTTTTTCAGATCCATTTTTCCCGAGGGTGAATTCCTGGATGGTGGCTCTAAGCGTGATCTTGGTGGTTTTGTTTGGTTTCATTGGCCTCACTGTTTATCTCTTTAAAATAAAAGGTAAATATCAGAGGGAGAAATATACGGTATATACAGATTTTATTCCAATAAATAAATAGGAGGAATTTCAGAATTTAATATTAGAAGAACATGTGACCTGCTGATCTTGTCCTATATAAAGAAGAAGAATGCATGTGAATTCATTGATAGAGGGTAGGGGCAGATGTGTGTGGTTTAAGGCCTGATTGAATGTTTGCAGGGAACCCTCTCCCTTTAAAAGTCCTTCCAATTAGGGGTTGAGGTTGGCATAGCTACATGTCTGAGGGGTGTAAGGTTACAGTGCAGACCAGTCTCAGAGTCTTTCAGAAGAATCTATAGAGGTCTGGCTTGTTAATTAAGTTGTGATGAAGTGGGAATTTTCTGCAATATTTTTATGAATTCTATGTATGCCTCAGTTTCCTCTATATGTGACATTGTTACCCAGTGGGGAGAAAAGGACTGTTTGCTCTCAGGCTAAGAGACATCAGTATTGATGTTATGGGCCTTAGTCCCCATATCGATGGAGCATCAGAGCAGAAAATGGCAAATCCAGTCACCGGATATTGACACCTAGCAACCAACAACCCAGAGAGAGCTGGATTTCCCCACATCTAAGCAGGGAAGCTGAGCAACATTCCCCAGCTCAAGAACAAAGGACTGGAGAGGTGTGAGGTGGGGGGTACGAGTTGGCTGCTGGAAGGAGTTGGGGCTCTGACCTGGAGTCTGAACAAGGAGGTCGGATGGAGAGACAGACAGAGCTTGAACAGTGGGGTTCACTACAGAATCTGGGCTCTGGGCTGACCAGAATGGTCTATGCTTTAACCTTCAATTCTCTATGATAACCTGCAACCTTCCTATGCTGTGTCCAGTTGACTGATACACCCGACTGTTTTGACAATGCTCTTTGAGTGCCACTGCAAATGCTTAGTGAGGTGTGTTTATCCCTGAAGGGTGTGTGAGTCTCTACCAGGAAAATCTCAGCTGGACTCACTGAACAGAGATCAGAGTGCAAAGCAGGGGTGCTGAAGGCCCAGAGATCCAGTCTAAGGAGGTGATGAAGCCGTGTGGCTTACCCAGGAGGAAGAGAGAGACACCTAGGGAGTCTGGCAGACTGAAGAGTCTAGAAACTGTTGCAAAGCTGGGGGTGTAGCACTGATCAAGTGAATTCGTGACAGAAGTTTCAGTACAGCTAGTTCCAAGACAGGGTTTATCTTCAATCGCTCCCTGCTGCAGTCAGCTTGTACCTAGTCTGAAGGACCCGTGTGAGTGGCAGAGGTTCATAAGTTGTCTTCAGTGGCTCTGTTGTAAGAATCAGCTACCTCTGAGTTCCAGCAGCCACCCCCTTCCTGTGACAAACTCTCCCTTTCAAGATCATTTCCTCCAAGTGGAGTAGGACCTGCAGGACGCCTGTTTAATGCCAGCTGAGCCCAGAGGAGTTTTCCTCTTTTCCTGAGTGGGATGGGGATGTGCCTCAGGACAGGGTGTGATAATCTAGTTTCATAACATTTGGAGTAAATCTAAATTAGACAAAATTCACATAAAATATTATTTGGGGTGATGGGGAAGCAATAGAAAAGAGGAAATTGAATAGAAATAATCACCCAACTTTAACTTTGATGATAAAGAGAAACAACACATAAGAGAAGGAAAGGTCAAATTAAACATTTATGTGTATTTCTGTGAATGTTTAAGGGAAACAAGATCTAGAAATTGGTAAGTGTCATTTTCCTTCCTCTGAGAAGAAAGTTTTTGTACAAAAGTGGATCCTCATGTGGGAGTGTAATCGAGTCATCGGTCACAGGCTCTGACTTTTCTTTTTGCCGGTGGGTGCTCCATCCCGACTCTGCCCTCTCCCCCAAGGCCCTGCCGCCACTCTGTCCCACCCCCAATGTTCCCTCCCCTGAGAGCCTCCCATCAACTACTCTCTGTCCACTTCTCCGAGGGCCCCCGGCCCATCGCTCTCTCCTCTCCACCCCTTACCCCTAGCGCCTCTCACCTGCCGCTTGCTCCATGGGGAAGAGAGGATCGAGTGGCAGGGGCTTCAGGAGAAGAGGCAGAGCAGGGGAAGGAAGGGGTGAAGTACAGGTGGTGTCACAGTCCCTGGGTGCTGAGTCTGGGTCCACCTTCAAACAGCTAATCGGTGGCCAGCTGGTGGGTGCTGAGCACCCCCTATTGTTTTCCTGTGGGTGCTTGAGCCCTGGAGCTTCGGTGGTTTAGGTGGCCCAGTGGTTAGCACACTTAGTGCTGCCTCCCAGTGGGCAGGTGGTGCAGTGCTGGCTTTCTTTTAATCAGAGCTGCAGTGAGATAGGCAGTGATAGGGGAGCCTGGGCCCAACCACTACACTGGGCTCTGATCCAGCACCTAGGAGGGTC
Organism: Trachemys scripta elegans; assembly: GCF_013100865.1. Lineage (NCBI taxonomy): Eukaryota > Metazoa > Chordata > Testudines > Emydidae > Trachemys > Trachemys scripta. Next base: position 37,200,149 of record NC_048311.1, read on the forward strand.
AACAGTGTCTGGTCCCGAAAGATATCCTCCAAATAACCCTCCTCGGGTCACTTCCTACCAGCTGCTGGTCTTCCCCAGCTTCAAGTCCAAGATAAGGTGAAAAGAAAAAGAAAAGGCAACCATCCGGGCCTAAGTGTGCAGTCAGTCCCTTGGGGAGGCTGCTCTGGTGCCCTTGTCAGTAACCTTCAGGGTAGGTCTGTCCTCCTCCCGTGCCTCTCCCTTCTGAGCTGGGTTGCTCCCTTTTCAGCCCTTTCTCCAGCTGAAGCATGATCTGCAGGGCTGGATGGGCAGGGTTACCTGGCACAGTACTGTTCTTTCACCCTGTCATGCCCAGTGTGGTGTTTGTGTACCCCCTTTCACACTCTCTCCCTCAGACCCTGGGCTGTGGTGTCCTGGGGCTGGTTTGTGTCCCCACCATCCCCACTCAAGCAGAGTGCCCCAGGAGTTGGTCCTGGGGCCAGTTTTGTTCAACATCTTTATCAATGATCTGGATGGTGGGATTAATTGCACCCTCAGCAAGTTCGCAGATGACACTAAGCTGGGGGGAGAGGTAGCTACGCTGGAGGGTAGGGATAGGGTCCAGAGTGACCAAGACAAATTGAAGGATTGGGCGAAAAGAAATCTGATGAGGTTCAACAAGGACAAATGCAGCGTCCTGCACTTAGGAAGGAAGAGTCCCATGCACCGCTACAGGCTGGGGACCAACTGGCTAAGCAGCAGTTCTGCAGAAAAGGACCTGGGGATTACAGTGGATGAGAAGCTGGATATGAGTCAACAGCGTGCCCTCATTGCCAAGAAGTCCAATGGCATATTGGGCTGTATTAGTAGGAACATTGCCAGCAGATCGAGGGAAGTGATTATTCCCCTCTATTCGGCATTGGTGAGACCACACCTGAAGTATTGTGTCCAGTTTTGGTCCCCCCCACTACAGAAGGGATATGGACAAATTGGAGAGAGTCCAGCGGAGGGCAACAAAATGATTAGGGGGCTGGGACACATGACTTAGGAGGAGAGGCTGAGGAAACTGTGGTTATTTAGGCTGCAGAAGAGAAGAATGAGGGGGAATTTGATAGCAGCATTCAACTACCTGAAGGGGCGTTCCAAAGAGGATGGAGCTTGGCTGTTCTCAGTAGTGACAGATGACAGAACAAGAAGTAATGGTCTCAAGTTGCAGTGGGGGAGGTCTAGGTTGGATATTAGGAAACACTATTTCACTAGGAGGATGGTGAAGCACTGGAATGGGTTACCTAGGAAGGTAGTGGAATCTCCATCCTTAGAGGTTTTTAAGGACTGGCTTGACAAAGCCCTGGCTGGGATGATTTAGTTGGTGTTGGTCCTGCTTTGAGCAGGGCGTTGGACTAAAGGACCTCCTGAGGTCTCTTCCAACCCTAATCTTCTATGATTCTATTCTATTCTATGATTCATCCTGTGATAAGTCCACATATATATTTTCCATGCTTGAACGATGTGCCAGTTGAAAGCTCTATGGCTGCATTGAGAGATGCTGCTGCATAACACCTGGGTTATGGCCTGTCATTGAGTTCAGCCAGTGGAGTGGTGCATGGTCTGTTACTATGCGGGAGGGCTGCTCCCACAAGTAATAGCATAGGGCATCGATGGCTTGTTTCACCTCCAGGGCCTCCTTTCGATGACCTATTAGGCTACCTCATGTGGGAATAACTTCCTGATGAGATAGAGAACAGGGTGTTCTTCTCTGAACTCCTGAGATAGCACTGCTCCGACTCTGACATTAGACACATCTGTTCAGAGAATAAAGGGCTCCAGAGACAGCTGACTGGAATACTACTGGCTCCTGGATCAACAGGACTTGTAGTTCCCTAAATGCCTTGTTACTGCTTTTGGTTCAGTGGATCCTTTTGGGGGCAGTGTCCTTAATCAACTCTGGGCAGCCATGGTAGCAAAGTTTGGGATGAACTGTCAATAATATCCCACTAATCCCATAAACCACCAGACTTGCTTCTTTGTGAAAGGGACAGGGCAACACACTAGGGCTTGAACTTTTCCACCAAAGGTCATAGTTCCTCCCATCCCCCACAGCATACCGTAGGTAAGTGACTTCTTGGGTGGCCAGCTTACACTTTGACTTCTTGGCCATCAAACCTGCTGCTTTGAGAGCCCAAAATACCACAACAATGTGCTTCATATGCTTGGCCCAGCTCTCACTGTAGAACATGATATCATCAGTGTAGGAAAGTGGCAGTGTCCCCATGAAATCCAAAAGGCATGGTTTTAAACCGGTGTATTCCATCACAGCCAGATTGTTTAATTGTTGTGGAGATGTTTGCTTTTAAAATTACCCTTTTTATTTATTTATTAAATCTGGTTTTGTTTGTTTGCTTACTTGTTTTTTATGATTATTCTCATGGGGGGGTAAATGATGTTGATTTCTCACAGCGTTCACTGTCGTATTGATGATAAAGAGAAATAAAACATAAGAAAAGGAAAACGCCTAACAAAAATATATCTTTATTTCTCTTTAATTTTTAGAGAAACGCGATAAAGAAATAAGTAAGTGTCATTATCCTTCCTCTGAAAAGAAGCTTTTTGTATCAGTTTGGAGTCTCATGTGGCCATTTGTTTAATTGTGGTGGAGTTGTTTGCTTTTAAATTTAATTTTTAAAATTGTTGCAATAGGAAACCTTTTTTTGTTTGTTTGTTTTTTATTATTATTATCATTCTTTTTGGGGTGGTTGTTTTTTAATGTAACTTTATAAAATGAGTGGAAAGACTAAACTGGATGAATTTCACACCAAAAGCTAATTTGAAAAATTGATAAGCAATACAACAATAGAGTAAGTAGGTTGTGACAATGCGGTTCTGGCGGAACCCATCTGAGAGTGCCAACTCAGGACAAATTGCTCAAATAGGGCAGTTACAGCCCAAGGCTGGGGTTTTTTCCACCTCTAAGGCAAACCAAACCAGCCAGACTAAGAGGACTTCGGTCTCACCCCACTGGCTAACCGCAAGTCTCACAAGCAATCTCCTTAGACACTCCAGTTTCCCAGTATTACCACCAGTGCCACTCGTTATGGGGACAAATGGTTATGAAAACCAATACCCCAGTAAAAGAAAAAGGTTCTCCTGATCCCAAAGGACCAAGCCCCAGACCCAGGTCAATATACAAATCAGATCTTACCCACAAATCACGCTGTTGCCAATCCTTTAGAATCTAAAATCTAAAGGTTTATTCATAAAGGGAAAAAGATAGAGATGAGAGTTAGAATTGGTTAAATGGAATCAATTACATACAGTAATGGCAAAGTTCTTGGTTCAGGCTTGCAGCAGCGATGGAATAAACTGCAGGTTCAAATCAAGTCTCTGGAATACATCCCCCACTGGGATGGGTCCTCAGTCCTTTGTTCAAAGCTTCAGCTTGTAGCAAAGTTCCTCCAGAGGTATGAAGCAGGATTGAAGACAAGATGGAGATGAGGCATCAGCCTTATATAGTCTTTTCCAGGTGTAAGAACACCTCTTTGTTCTTACTGTGGAAAAGAACAGCAAAATGGAGTCTGGAGTCACATGGGCCAGTCCCTGCATACTTTGCTGAGTTACAAGGCGTATCTGCCTTCTCTCAATGGGTCCATTGTATAGCTGATGGTCCTTAATGGGCCATCAAGCAGGCTAAGCAGAGCTAACACCAGTTTGTCTGGGATGTCACCCAGCAGCATAGCATAAGTTTGAAATACAGACAGTATAGAGCCAATATTCATAACTTCAACTACAAAAGTGATACACACATATAGACAGCATAATTATAACCAGTAAACCATAACCTTGTCTTAGACACCCCATTTGACCCCCTTTATACAAGATTTGGGTGCCACTACAGGACCTTGGTTGCAACAATGATCTATATGGTCCCAGATTATATCAATAACGTCACATAGGTGGCAAGAAAATATGGTCCAGGAGGAATTGTGGGAAGGCACTGGAGGACTATCAGCCCCTGAGATGATTAACCGCCCTCCACATTGCAAAGTGGGCATGTAACCAACCTGAATTAAAGTGGTACCTGGGCTACAGCCTATACCCAAAGTCCTGTGAGCTAGCCTGGGTGTAAAGCACAACAAACTTGAGTCAGAGTTTTTGTGTTTGTGCCATAAACAGATTGGGGCAACAGCCAGGTAAGATGCTGGGCTAACTCTGCAGTGAAGATACACTCTGGGAGAGAAACACTCATGCAATCTAGTGCAGGTTCTATTGCTTTATATTTCAGTATATGTTTGGAAGAACTTATAACTTTCTTTTTCTATCAGTGTATTAGTCTGTACAATATTGAATCATGCAATACTTGTTCAGATCTGCTCTCATCTCTAATTATGTGATTGTTTTTAGGGTGGAGAAGATCTGTGGCACCTATAGAAGAAGGTAATTAAAGATTATATTTTATCAATGTCCAAATATCAGGCCCTATGTGGCAATGTTCTTCTTTTTCCTTGAATGTGGGAGTGGATGTGATAGTTCAGGGCAGATCTCCCCTGCATCCTGCATTTCATGGCGCATCACAAGGTGAAATGGGGTTTGTGCCTATGTCCTACCACACCATAATGAATTTACATCATATTGCATCTACTTTTCCTGCCCCTCCACCGTCTGCCTGTGCACTGCACCCTGGACAAATCTGTGATAGCAGCTGCCACTCATTGTATAGATCCAGTGGGACATGCACCTCCACAGCCACTTCTCCAGGGGGAGTTTGTTTTATCTCCCTGCACTGATGGCCGATCTCCAATTTCTCTCTCTTTCTTCCTTCATCTTTTCCCCCCTGAAGAAAGCCAGGAGCTCTGCAATGACCCCATGCTGATGGGGTGATCAGGGACTGTGTCTGTGTGCGACTCTTGCTCCAGTCTCCAGCAGAGGAACAGAGCCTTGATCACAGACAGGGGCTCTTCTGGCTCCATTATACACATGTGGGGAGCTCCTGTGACCAGAGCTGTGAGCTTGTCTCTTTTCTCCTGCCTCCATCCAGCAGCATTCTCCTGTCTCTGGTAAACAGGACGTCACTTTAGCCTCCCATCACTAGCACAACCCTCTCCCTCTTTCCACCAGCCACCCATTCTACACCTCCCCCACTCCCAGTGGCAGATTAGCCACTTGGCCAATGGCGCTTGTGCCCAGGGGCCCTTGCCAATTGGGGAACCCATGAAAAATGGGCACCTCTGCACCCCGACCAACTCTGCCTGCCCAGTGCTCCTGCCAGTTAGTGGGGTCATGGCTCGGGGGCTTGCCGGGCTTGCTCTGCTCCACCCGCCCTGCTCTCCAGCTGGGAAATGGGGTCAGGTCACGGGTGCTTGCCCAACTCTCCAGCTGGAGCATCAGGTTGGTGGAGTGGGGCAAGCCCCTGTGCCCTGACCCCATTTCCCTAGCAGAAGAGCGAGGTGGTGGGGGAACTGCAGGCAGAAGGGGGGAGGGGTCCCCACTTGCTCTGGCCCAGGGCACCACAAAACCCTAATCCACCCCTGCTCTCCCCACACTTGTAGATTCTGCCTCAACCACCATGAACCCCCTCCCCTTGTGTTGACCCCTCACTCCCTGCCTCATGATAATGTACTTTTGCGCCGTGACTGCTGCTGAGCAGTGAAATTCTGGGCTTGTTCAATTCTCGCACCATGTGGCCTGTTGCTGTCCGAGCTGTGACATTTGAGAGCAGGCCGGGTGCAGTGGGGAGGCCCCATAGCAAAGTCCAGCACAGGGGCAGCTGGGACACAGTGAGATTTAAGGTGGGGAGGGGGAGGGGAGCTCTGTCAATGTTCACTGAGTTGTACCATCTGCTGGGGCTGCCAGAGTCTCAAGTCCCCTCCCGGGGAGAGGTGGGGGAAGGAGGGGAAAGATTCTGAGTCTCAGGCCTGGCCCAGCTGATCCTTTCTCTGACCCATCTCTACCAGGGGATTGACTCTCCCCAGCCCTGTGCTGAGATCTCTGAGCTGACAGGTAAATCCTGGAGGAAGGAGATTCCCTGAGTCACTCTCCAGCTGGGGCAGATTCTGTCACTGACACCATCAAACCCTCCCCGAGGGCTGAGCTCTGCCCCTAACGCTCTGATTCTCTCTCTCCCCAGCAAATGTGACTCTGGATCCAGACACGGCTCATCCCAAACTCGTCCTGTCTGAGGATCGGAAAAGTGTGAGATGGGGAGACACATGGCAGCGACTGCCCAACAAACCTGAGAGATTTGACACTGAGCCCTGTGTGCTGGGCTGTGAGGGATTCACCTTGGGGAGACATTGCTGGGAGGTGCAGGTCGGGGATGGGCGATTCTGGGCTGTGGGGGTGGCCACAGAGTCCTTGGGGAGGAAGGGAAGGATCAGCCGTAGCCTTGAGGGCGGGATCTGGGCTGTGCAGCGGTGGGGGGATCAGTTCCAGGCTCTCACCTCCCCTGCGACGCCCCTGCCCCTGAGCCGGGTCCCCAGCAGGATACAGGTTTTTCTGGACTGTGACCGGGGGCAGGTGACATTTATCGATGCTGGTGACGAGGCCCCAATTTTCACTTTCCCGCCGGGCTCCATCCCTGGGGAGAGAATCCAACCCTGGCTCCAGGTGGGGTGGGGATCCTTGCTCAGACTGTATCCCTGAGACACTGGGGGGGGGGGGGGGGGATATCCCACTGGGGCCCTGAAATCAGCTTCTCTAGCCTCACACACCCCAGTCTCTATGATCTTGGAGGACTCCCATCTACCCAGTCCTCTGGCCTCTTAACTCTATGACCCCTGGAAGCCTCACCCCCTCCCTGCAGCCCCAGGGATGGGAGGGGGAGGGAGGTGAAGAACTCCTCTAGCTGCAGGAGGGGCAGAGGGGCCCTGAAGGGCAGATGTGGGGGCTGGGCAGGGGGCAGAACTAACAGCCGGGCTGGGCACAGGCAGAGTGGCAGGGACACAAAATTAATGAATTAGGGTTTGGGGTGTTAGGGAGAATCTGGAAGCTCCACAGCAGCAGGGAGCATTTTGTACAGATCTGTGTCATTAGGTCTCATTGGGGTCTCCCAGCCAGAGCTCCTGCTGCAGGGACCCAAGTCACCATCCTGGAAAGCTGGCAAATTTGTAATTGTCACACAGACAGGGGATGGGCAGGAGTGCAGGCAGACAAAAAATTATTGTTGGTCAGTCTCATGATTTTTTAAAGATCCTGAGGTTGGCAGCACTGGAGAGGAAGGAACAGGGCGGGTTTAACCAGAGGGAACAGAAGAAGGAAGAAGAAAATTTGAATTGAAATAAAACACGAATAATGGGAGAGTCCGGGAGAAATGGTGAAAAACAGAAATGAAAAGAATGAAAGGAAAATATTCCTGACAGGGGAACCAGCCCAGGGGCATCAAGAGGGGAAGGGATAAAATCAGGGGAAAGAATGGAGCAGTCAAGGGGAATTATCTGTGAGAGGGAGGAGAGGAGAGTGGGAGAGACACAGGAAAATAAACAGGGGTCGGAAGTGAGGGCTAGAAAATGATAAGTAGAAAAGGACAGTATGAAAGAAAAGGGAGAAGGAAAGAACAGGGAGAAAGAAAGGGAATGTGAGTGGGACAGAGAGATTCTTTACATGAAAGTGAGACTGTAACTCATTAATTCCCTATAGGTTTCAGAGTAGCAGCCGTGTTAGTCTGTATCCGCAAAAAGAACAGGAGTACTTGTGGCACCTTAGAGACTAATACATTTATTAGAGCATAAGCTTTCGTAGGCTACAGCCCACTTCTTCGGATGCATTAATATAATTCCCTATATTAATTCCTGGGCATTGGTGTTATTTTAGTGCCATTAAGAAAACTGTTCTCAGTAGCTGGGGATCTCCTTGCCGTGCTGTGGTTATTAAAGCTCCTTCTCAGCTCCTTTTACTTTCCTGCTCTCCACTTACTTATTGTAAATAAAACATTAAACACAATTCTTGTTCTTTGTTCCACTTTAATGTCCCAGCTGCAGTTGTTGTGGGCAGAGTCCTGGGATTTGCTTCCTGACTTGGTTGTGTCCCCCCAGTCCTCACAGGGAATATTGTGTCTCCAGGAGGAGAGTTTGGGGTTTACTGTGATGTGTCACTATCCAGCCTGTGCTCTGTCTCTGTCCTGTACACACCCATGTCAATCAGGAATTGCTTAGCTGTGCTCTGTGGAGAGATGACTGGTTACACAGGGTGCAATCCATGCAGGGACTCAGGTGTTGCAATGCTGAGCGTCACAGGGCCTAATCTTTAGGCAGCTAGAAAATCACAGGCACAGCACAGTGATCCACAAAGCTGAGTTAGGTGGCTGAACTCCTTAAACAATGCATGGGAGACGGAGGCACCTTACAGTGTAATTCAAAAACGCCAGGTCCACTCACCCCTGACCTGGTATGAATCTCTCTCTAAAGGCTCTGTCAGTATGGTTGCAAGCCAGGCAAAAACTCTCCAAGAACAGAGAGGCAGTTCACACCTCATCAGGGTGTGGATGGGACAAACCCAGCCCAGCCTCACAGGAACAATGGACATTGGTTTAGGCAGGAACAATAGACACTGGCAGCACCACCACCAAGCAACTGAACTACTGATCAAAGGGGAGAGCCTGGCTGAAGAGCCAGCCTGTGGTGTGAAGCATCTAAGTTTGTAAGGACACTGAAAGTGTTAAGCTCAGCTTAGGATGCATTTAGCTTTTATTTCATTTGACCAAATCTGACTTGCTGTGCTTTGATTTATAATTATTTAAATCTACCTTTATAGTTAAAAAATCTGTTTATTCTACCAGAAGCAGTGCATTTGGTTTGCAGTGTGTCAGAGGCTCCCTTTGGAATAACAAGCCTGGTACATATCAATTTCTTTGTTAAATTGATGAACTTATATAAGCTTGTAGCATCCAGCGGGCATAACTGGACACTGCAAGATGGAGATTCCTAGGGTTGTGTCTGGCACCGGAGATATTGGCTAGTGTCATTCGTGTGCAAGTAGCTGGGAGCAGCTTACATGCCAGAGGCTGTGCGTGAACAGCCCAGGAGTGGGGGTTCTCACAGCAGAGCAGGGTAAGGCTGGGTCCCAGAGTCAAGGATTGGAGTGGCCTAGCAGATCACTGGTCCGGATAACACCAGAGGGGAACGTCACAAGCCCCCTGAGCAGCTGCCCAATGGACTTTCAGCCACTGCCCCCATTGACAGGATGTGGGTTATTAAACTGAAAGAGACGAGCCAGGAAAAAAAAACATTTTTACTTGGTCCCAATCCCAAAGCTTTGACACTCACTTTGTTTCTCCCCAGAACAAGGGGTTTGAGGGCACCCCCATATTCACCACTGTGATATAAATATGTTTTGTACAAAGCATGCCTTGTGGAGTATCACTTTAAAAGTCTTGATCTGTTGAACATTAATATCCTGTTGGATTGTATGTGTTGTCATTGTAGGTAAAGTTATGAAGTATTGCTAGGTGTGTGTTATTGAAATATGTTGTGAGTTTGGGAACACCCACAAACAGCCTTCCAGGTACATCAATGGAGTAGCCAGATGTGCTGATGGCCCATTAAGGGAAATCCACACTCCCAATGACCATCCCAGGAACTGTATACAATGGAGACTTTTCTCAGAGAGAGCATGTAGACTGTGGAGGCTGCTTGACCCACGGAAAGGGGCTGGGGAAGGGACAACACACCTAGATCTGTCCCCTTATGATCCCGATTCTGCTTATTACCTGGCAGCTCGACTGGAAATTACAGCCATAAAAAGAGGAGGAGCAAAATAACATGGATCTCAATGACATCTTTATTGGGTCTGTGAAATGACAGGGGTTAATGTCACACCCAGCATCAGCATCTTAGCACATAGGGAAGCCATATTGGTACCCTGGTTTCATTACAACAGGGGAGATACAGAGAGAGAAACACAAAGGAAAAGTGAATACCTTTGATGATCTCACAACTCTCATAGTGTATTTGTGGCTGGTAAATCATTTGCACCCTCTGCTGAAGGCAGGAGCAGTATCTTAAATTGGCTGTGTCAGTAGGAGTGTATAATGAAGGCCTTTTAACAGTGAAAAGCAAACCTGCTTCCAGCCTCTCTGTCTGACTTCAGCATGACAGTCACCCAGTTCAGACTCACCAGCTTCCTCCCCACAGACAGCACCCATTGTGGTGGGTGGCTGGTGCATGAAGAGTAATATGGAGAGAGGTTTGGTGTGTGGCGGTCAAATAGGAAAGTGCAGAGAGAAGAGGGTTATTGAGCAAACAAGTTTATATTTGTGGCATGGCTGAGGTGGAGCCAACACATGAGGAGTGAGGTAGAAAGCCAAAGTCCCAAAGTGGGAATTAAACAGAGACAAAGACATAGCTGAAACCAGCCAGGTTCATCTGTGTGCTAACATTGTTAAAATGGGGAATTATAAGAATGTGTTTAGACTTCACGGAAGGAGGATTCCATCTTACACTTATCAGAGCCTGCACTGGTGAAATTCCAGCCTGGGAGCTTGGATAGGTTTTCTGGGTCAGTCCCTATCATCCTGGGAGAACCTCCATAGTTTCACATACTGATGAGTTACCCTGAGTCTGTGAGGCTGATAGTGCATCAAGTAGCAGAAAGGGTGGCCAGAGGCCTGGATGATGAGATGGGGAGATGTTAGATCTCAGAGAGACTGAGCCATCTAGCTGCAAATGGGACCAGTTGGGAGGTGTATCTAACCTGGGGATTATGGGTATGATAAGCATCACTGAGCACAAATAGGAAACTAGACCAGAGGTTCCTTTCTTGGGTCTGGCTGGATTGTGGTTGAAACAGCAGTTACTGAGTGAGGGTGTCTCGCTGTTCCAGGAGTCAGTGACCTTAGGAGAGTTGGCATGTATTTCACCAAAAGGCAGTGGGTTCTGCTGGGCCCTGGTCAGAGAGCCCTCTACAGGGACGTCACGCTGGAGAATTATGTACTAGAAGTTTTCTCTCTGCAAATATCACTTCGAATGCTTCGCATTTCAGAGTAACTTTCACTTTTAATTTCTTCCACTTTTTAATCTCCCCTGCCTCCCTGGCCCCACACTTTTATAGTGGAAAAACCATGGGATCTAGGGGGAGTAAAACTGTTTTATAAGATAGGCATTTCCCGAAAATTTCTTAACTATCAATTAAAAAAATATAGAAAAATTTGGTTACTTTCCCAAAATTTGTCATTTTCAAAATATTTTTGAAAAATAAGAAATCTAATTGAAAGCTAAACTTGTTTGCAAAAATATAAATAAATTAATTAAATTAAAAATAATTTCAATCAAAACCCTATTGTGACGTTGCACCCCATAATGCTCTATGGAAATATGCTTATGAATGTATATGACATAACTGGAATATGTTTTATGCTACAGATGCCATGTAACATATCTCTTCAAAGGTTATGATCTACTGAATATATTCATCCTATTTGTGTGCCTGTATCATTTTTGTATTCTAAGTTATGAATATTGGCTAGGTACTTGTTTGATTTTAAGTAGCCTTAGTAAGGCATTTGGTCAGCTTCTTACCTATACCTCACTGAAAAACGACTTGCTTACACAACGAGACATAAAAATACAAGTGTCACAGCCACTATTACTGAAAAAGTGCTGACTTTCTCATTGTTACCATATAATTATAAAATAGATTGGAAAATAAAAATTGTACTTATATTTCAGTGTATAGTATATAGAGCAGTATAAACAAGTCATTGTCTGTATGAAATTTTAATTTGTATTGACTTCGCTAGTGCTCTTCAGGTAGCCTGCCGTAAAACTAGACAACTATCTAGGTGAGTTGATGTATCCCCTGGAAGACCTATGCATACCCCCAGGGGTACACGTAGCCCTGGTTGAGAGCCACTGAACTAAAGGCCCCACTTCAGACTCTGAGCCCCACTGTGCTGGGTCCTGCGCGTCCACCTAACTATACAAGAATTCCTGCCCTAGATACTCCACGGCCCCATACAAGGATTGGTATTATTAGACATGATGGAGGTAGAGCTGACAGTTAAGGTACTTGTCAATTGTTCCTCCATTGTTTATAACCTTTCTGTTCTGATTGGATGACTAAATCTACCCCAGGTGACTTAGATGTCCAATCACATAACACTGTGAATAATGACTATTCAAAGTCATTTGCTCCATGCCTGTCACTTGGGGGTTAGAGACCCTAGAAGTTCTTTCTAACTTTATGATTCTATGATTAACATTGTTTGTTACAGTCCTTGATGCTCCTTTGTCTGAGTGGTATCTGAAAGCTGGGGGCTGGTCAGGGGCCTCCGTTCGGATAAGAAATGGTAGACATGGAGTCTGGGTTATTCCCGGTGTCACTCACTTGTTTACAGTAATACACACAAAGTCCTGTTTCCCTGAACAGCAGTGGGGATTTGCAGTACACTGGCTTCTGCACAAATCCCAAGCCCCACACTCCAGTCCTGTGCCCAAAAAAGTAGCTCTCTCTGCCTCTGATTCCTTACAGTATCACGCTATGCTTATGTCTTTTGCTGTAAGGCATTTTCTTCAGAACCTCAGATCATTTCTGTGGCTCTTTTCTGCAGCCTCTCCAATTTTCAACATCCTTTTTAGAATGTTGGCACCAGAACTGTATCTAATATCAGTTCCACCAAGCCCGTATACAGAAGTAAAATCATCTTCCTGCTCCTACTCGCTGCTCCCGTTTATACATCCAAGGATCACATTAGGAATGGGAGTTCATGTTCAGCTCTTTGTCCTCTGTGATGCCTAAATCCTTTTCATAGTCACTGCTTTCCAGGATACAGTTCCCCCTATGCTCTAGCTATGGCCATCAGTCTTTGTTCCTAGCTATAGGGCCTTGTTTTTGATAGTATTAAATGCATTTGTTTTACTAATCCCAGAATACCAAATGATCCAGGCTGTTCTATATGACTGTCCCTTCATTAGCATTATTTACCACTCCTCCCACCTGTGTTAGCCACAGACTTTATCAGCAGTGATTTTATATTTACTTCCAGATCATTAATTAAAAAGTTGAATAATGATGGGGGCTACAGCCCTGTGACACCTTGTTAACAGCTCCCCCATTCAAAGATGATGTCCCATTGACAGTTACAAGGTCAGACTCGGGGTCACCCATCAGGAGAAGGAGAGCAGGGGGATTATTTTACTATTGTTTTATAATGCACCTAATTCAATTACTCACAGTCTCCACCTACAGTGTGTGTCACTATTGTATCTGGGCCCTTCTGGGACAATTCTAGTCTCATTTACACTAGAGACAATCCAAAGTGAATCCAGGCCGTCAGTCCCAGCCTGTCTATGAATGCTGACTGTAGAGATTTATCCCAGGGAACAGCCTCACTCATCCATGGTTGGGCTATTTCCCTGATTTCTTTGCTTCTGTGGAAACACTCCCAATACCCTTTCGCCTTCCCTTTCCTGAACATGCTGACCCTGACTGGGCAGATCCTGTCTGTCCAGGGGTTGCCTTGGCTCACCTGCCACATTTCCAGTCAGGGGACTCAGAGCTCTTCAGTAATTCAAAAAATTCTCATTTTACTAGCATTGCTGTAGTGCATGCAGACCCTACTCGGGGATCAGACCCCATAGTGCCAGGAGCTCTACACACACAGGACAAAAAGACAGTCTCTGTCCCAAAGAGCTGCAATCTACCTGCTTCCCTTCTCCCTGCAGGAAATGCTCTTTGCTACTTCTTGGACCTGCTTCCACTGCTCCCTGGGTGATTTTGATTTGCAGTTTCACTGCTCAGGTTGTGCTGCCCCTTGCTGTCTCATTTGGAGCCAGCTCAGACATTGTCTGGGATGCTTCTGAAAGGCCTTTATTTAAAACCCCAACTATTAGATGAGTTGTTGTGTTATCCCTAATTATTATTTATTTGTATTGTAACAGTGTGCACAGGCATCAGTCTGAGACTGGGCTTCCTTTCTGCTAGGCCCTGAACACATGCACAAAGATATCCCTGCCCCAAAGAGTTTACACTGAGTAACTGTATTGCTACAAAATCACAGTGCTCTCTGTGTCAACAGGGTCCTTATGTCATTTTCTTTGTCTCTCTGGGCATCTGCACCATTTAATAAAATCACATCTATTTGCGTGTCACAGCTTTGGAGTGAGTCTCAGACATTTTAAAAGCAATGAGACTAAGGCCTGGTCTACATTATGACTTTAATTCGGATTTATCAGCGTTAAATCAAATTAACCCTGCACCCGTCCACACAACGAAGCCATTTATTTCAAAATAAAGAGCTCTTAAAATCGATTTCTGTACTCCACCCCGACGAGCGGAGTAGCACCAAAATCGACATTGTCATTTTGAATTAGGGTTAGTGTGGCCGCAATTCGATGGTATTGGCCTCTGGGAGCTATCCCACAGTGCACCATTGTGACCGCTCTGGACAGCAATCTGAACTCGGATGCACTGGCCAGGTAGACAGGAAAAGCCCCGCGAACATTTGAATTTCATTTCCTGTTTGCCCAGTGTGGAGAGCACAGGTGACCACAGAAAGCTCATCAGCACAGGTAACCATGCAGGCCGATAATCGAAAAAGAGCACCAGCATGAACCGCACGGGAGGTACTGGATCTGATCGCTATATGGGGAGAGGATTCAGTGCTAGCAGAACTTTGTTCAAAAAGACGAAATGCCAAAACTTTTGAAAAAATCTCCAAGGGCATGATGGAAAGAGGCCACAATAGGGACTCAGAGCAGTGCCGCATGAAAGTCAAGGAGCTCAGACAAGCCTATCAAAAAACAAAGGAGGCAAATGGTTGCTCCGGGTCAGAGCCGCGGACATGCCGCTTCTACGCCGAGCTGCATGCAGTTCTAGGGGGGGCCGCCACCACTACCCCACCTCTGACCGTGGATTCCGAGGCGGGGATAATCTCATCAGCTACACCTGAGGATTCTGAGGACGGGGAAGAGGAGGAGGAGGAGGACGAGCTTGCGGAGAGCACCCAGCACTCCGTTCTCCCCAACAGCCAGGATCTTTTTCTCAGCCTGACTGAGGTACCCTCCCAACCCTCCCAAGCCAGTATCCAAGACTACGACCCCATGGAAGGGACCTCAGGTGAGTTTACCTTTTAAAATATAAAACTTGTTTTAAAAGCAAGTGTTTTTTAATGATTACTTTGCCCTGAGGACTTGGGATGCATTCGCAGCAAGTAATCTGGTATCATTGCATGACAAAGCCTGGCAGCGTATGGTCCTGGTGTTTGCTGGCATTCAAGCAACATCCGTTCTTTATCTCGCTGTGTAATCCTCAGGAGAGTGATATCGCTCATGGTAACCTGGTTGAAATACGGGAATTTAATTAAGGGGACAGAGGTGGCTGTTCCTACTGGGCTGTTTGCCTGTGGCTGAAAAGAAATCCTTCCCTGCAGTTAGCCAAGTGCGGGGGGGGTGGGGGGGATTGGTGCTGAGCTTTTTGCCTTTGGCTAGCAGGGATCTTCCCTGATACCAGCCACGCGGTGGGGGGAGGGATAAAGCGATCATCCCAGAGAATTCATGGCGGGGTGGGGGGTGTTAGTTTGGTTCCTGCGGGGATCTTCCCTGATACCAGCCACGCGGTGGGGGGAGGGATAAAGCGATCATCCAGAGAATTGGATGGGGGGGGTTAGTTTGTTTTCTGCTGCTGAAGGTTAACAGGAAAACCGCAGCACTCAACGGGCTTTGCTTGGTATGTGGGAAAGGAGGGCACAGAAGCCGAAAGACAATGGCTTACCATGGCCGCATGCAAGCTGAATTCTGTTGCCCGGATCTACGTCTGTGATCTCTAGCAGCAAAGTCACAGGCACTCAATATTAAGAGGCAAAATGCGACCTTGCACAGAAATCACATGTGTTATGTAATGTGAATAGTGTTGGTCACCATGAAAGAGTATAAGCATTGTTCTGCAAAATGTATCTTTTTAAAAAAATCTCTCCTTTTTTCCCTCCCTCCGGCAGCTGCAAATTCTTCAAGCCTCCCTCCTCCGTCCCGAAGGCTATCTCAGATAAGGCGTCGGAAAAAGAAGACACGGATGAGATGTTCGCAGAAATCATGGAATCCACCCGCAGTGAAAGAGCTCATCTGAATGAGTGGAAGGACATGGTTTCAAAGTATAGGAAAGAAGCCAGTGAACGTGAGGACAGGAGGGACCAACATGAGGAGAGGAGAGACGCTCGAGATGACAGGTGGCGGCAGGAAGATCAGAGGAGGCAGGATGCAAGGCTGGGGCTGCTGCGTGAGCAAACAGACATGCTCCGGCGTCTGGTGGAGCTTCAGGAACGGCAGCAGGATAATAGAGTGCCACTACGGCCCCTGTATAACCCCCCTCCCCCCTCACCATGTTCCATAGCCTCCTCACCCAGATGTGTAAGAACGCGGGGGGGAAGGCTCCGTACACCCTCCCATTCCACCCCAGTGGACAACCCAACCAAAAGGCTGTCATTCTTTTAACCTTTTTTTAGTGGCCTTTTCCTTCCTGCCGATCCTCCTCCCAAACCCCACCCGGGTTCTTTCCCTCTTTTTATAATCAATTAATAAAGAATAAATGATTTTAAAACGATAGTGACTTTATTTCCTTTAAAAGCAAGCTGGGGGAAGGGGGAGGGTGGGTTCCTTACAGAGAATGAGTGAATAAAGGGGGCGGGTTTTCATGAAGGAGAAACAAACAGAAATTTCACACTGTAGCCTGGCCAGTCATGAAACTGGTTTTCAAAGCTTCTCTGATGCACAGCGCTTCCTGGTGTGCTCTTCTAATCGCTCTGGTGTCTGGCTGTGCGTAATCAGCAGCCAGGCGATTTGCCTCAGCCTCCCACCCCACCATAAAGGTCTCCCCCTTACTTTCACAGAGATTGTGGAGCACGCAGTAAGCAGCAATAACAATGGGGATATTCGTTTGGCTGAGGTCTGAGCGAGTCAGTAACGATCACCAGCGACCTTTTAAATGTTCAACCACCATTCTGCACTTGCTCAGCCTGTAGTTGAACAGCTCCTGACTCCTGTCCAGGCTGCCTGTGTATGGTTTCATGAGCCATGGCATTAAGGGGTAGGCTGGGTCCCCAAGACTAACTATTGGCATTTCAACATCCCCAATGGTTATTTTCTGGTCCTGGAAGTAAGTCCCTTGCTGCAGCCGTTTAAACAGAGTAGTGTTCTTGAAGACGCGAGCATCATGAACCCTTCCCAGCCAGCCCACGTTGATGTTGGTGAAACGTCTTTTGTGATCCACAAGTGCTTGCAGCACCATTGAAAAGTACCCCTTGCGGTTTATGTACTGGGTAACCTGGTGCTCCGGTGCCAAGATAGGGATATGGGTTCCATCTATCACCCCACCACAGTTAGGGAATCCCATTGCAGCAAAGCCATCCACTATGACCTGCACATTTCCTAGGGTCACTACCTTTCGTAGCAGCACCTCAGTGATTGCTTTGGCTACTTGCATCACAGCAGCCCCCACAGTAGATTTGCCCACTCCAAATTGATTCCCGACTGACCGGTAGCTGTCTGGCATTGCAAGCTTCCACATGGCTATCGCCACTTGCTTCTCAACTGTGAAAGCTGCTCTCATCTTGGTATTCTGGTGCTTCAGGGCAGGGGAAAGCAAGTCACAAAGTTCCATGAAAGTGCCCTTATGCATGCAAAAGTCTCGCAGCCACTGGGAATCATCACCTTCAACACTATGCGGTCCCACCAATCTGTGCTTGTTTCCTGGGCCCAGAATCGGCGTTCCATGGATAGAACTTGCCCCATTAACAACATGATCTCCAAAGCACTGGGGCCTGCGGTTTGAGAGAATTCTGTGTCCATGTCCATGTCCATCTCCTCATCACGCTTGTCACTGCACTGCCGTCGCTGCCGCCTCTTCGCCTCGTTTTTCTGGTCCTGGTTCAGCATAAACTGCACGAGAACACGCGAGGTGTTTACAATGTTCATGACTGCTGTCTTGAGCTGAGCTGGCTCCATGCTTGCCGTGGTATGGAGTCTGCAGTGTTCACCCAGGAAAAAAGGCGTGAAATGGTTGTCTGCCGTTGCTTTCATGGAGGGAGGGGTGAGGCTGTACCCAGGACCACCTGCAACAATGTTTTTTGCCCCATCAGGCACTGGGATCTCAACCCAGAATTCCAATGGGCAGGGGAGACTGCGGGAACTATGGGATAGCTATGGGATAGCTACCCACAGTGCAACGATCCGGAAATCGATGCTAGCCCGGTACATGGACGCACACCGCCAAATTAATGGGCTTAGTGTGGCCGCATACATTCGACTTTATACAATCTGTTTCCAAAATTTAAATTATATAAATTCGGATTAATCCCATAGTGTAGACATACCCTAAGTGCCCAGAGTGTAGGCTGCCCAGCCCTGCCTTGTGTGCCCTCCCCAAAAGTGGAGATGTCTAAACTTAACCCTCTGCAACCCAGGAAACGAGGAGCTGAGGTAACTAGCCCAGCCCACACAGCTTGGGTTGTGTCAAACTTTATCTGTAAATCACTTGGACTAATGAATAAATCCAAGAGAATTGTGCTCAGTCTGTGAGTGAGTCCCACGCAGAGAAAGGAACTGAATTCCTGGGTCCATCATTCCCTGCACATTCTGTGTTCTGCGCTGCTTACGGTCCTTCTCTTTGCCCCTCTCTGTATTTCCAGCTCTTCCTGCCCTTTATCCCCCTTTTGCGCTGCTTAGGAATCACTAGTCACTAACATTTCTGTGGCTCCCCCATGTGCAGAGCATGGCACAGACCAATCAGGAGACAGACACAGCTCTGGGAGCTCACAAGCTAAACAGACCCTTTGCACGCCTGTGGGGTTATTGTGATTATTCAGTAATATCCCTCTAGCCCCTCTGCACCGGCATGTCCAGGACAGACCCCACAGACATGGCTCCTGCTCGGGGGGCTCCCACTCTGCACAGACTGGGGCACTGACCCATGTTTAAATGTTCCCTGGCAGTACAGAGGGAGGGTTTGAGGGCTCTGGGAAGGGGTTTTTAAGAAGGGACAGGAAGGAGGAGGGCAAGGTGGAGGCTGTGGGAGCAGGTTCCAGGCAGACAAGAAGGGTGTGGCAGGCGAGCCATGTGGTTGGGGTGAAGTGAACCATGCTCTGAAGTGTCCCTAGCCTCTATTTGCCAGAAGCTGGGAATGGGCGACAGGGGATGGATCATTTGATGATTCCCTGTTCCCTTCATTCCCTTTGGGGCACCTGGCACTGGCCACTGTCAGAAGACTGGATACTGGGCTATATGGACTTTTGGTCTGACCCAGTATGGCTGTTCTTATGAACACGTGGGCAGAGGAGGAGACAAGGTGCCTGGGCTCCTTCCCATGAGCAGGTTCCATTCACCTAGCCTGGGCCCATCCTCACACAGCCCTGGAGCTGGACTCTCGATCATCTCCCCTGGGCTGAGTACCCTTCCCCAGCTCTCCCCACCCCTCCCTCCATTGCACTGGAGCAGGCTCCAGGCAGGGACATTCAGGACGGGGGGGGAGGGGCTTGTGACCATGGTGGAGCAAACACAGGGACAGACTCCCCTGGGGCAGGCAATGCCGGGACGTTCCCGTTGCTCACTGGCCCCATCGCACTCACTGGGCTCCAGATCTCGGCTGGCATCAGATAATGCAGTTAATGGCCCTGAGGGGACGTGGGAATCCCCTGAGCCCCACCCCTGGGTAGTGCTGGGTGCACTTGCTTATGCTCTGAATGACTTCCGAGGGGCTGGCGTCACTTCCGCCGCACAAAAACTATATCGCCCAAAATCCCCTACATCAGGCACGCAGGGCATCCGCCTGTGATTGACTGAGTGGTCGGGAGGTGGGGTCGGCCTGGCTGAGAAGTCAATGGCTGGGCGGGGCAGGGTAGATTTGAAGGAGCGCGGGGCACATGCATCTCTCAGGCAGGCACAACAAAGCCCAGCCTGGCTGAGGTTAATCTGGGCTCCCTGAGCTTGGCGGTTTGGGAGGGGCGGCTCTGTTGCAGGGTCTGAGCTGGGAGGAGCCCGCGCTGGGGCCCAGGGGAGGAGTTGAGATCCCGGCAGCTATAGGCCCCAGAGCCGCTGGGCAGCCCGGCCGGGGCAGTGCAGGAAACTGCTCCCTGCAGGAACGTGCTGCCTGTAGCAGTTACTGATATGTCAGGGGGTGTAGAACACTGCCCCCTGCTGCAGTGAGAGGTAGCGGATTGTTACCAGTTGCTGATATCTCAGGTTCTTATTTGCTGCCTTTTCCTAATTTGCTAAAACTTGACAGTGGGGTGGGATGGCAACATAAAGTCTTCAGCTTCCAAACGACCCTGCCTGGGGGTACATCTCTATCAATTACTTCTCAACAGCGTGAGGTCACTTAAACACCACTTATTTTGCAGCGTCATTTACTGTGCAAACAATGTAGTATCCTGGCATTGATACTTCTGCCCAAGTGACCTGTGGGTTGGATTTATTGTAGTGGGACATGTGGAGGATAATTTAAACTATTTATTTCCTTCAATATACTTTTATGCTGGTGCGATCTCTGACCATTACTGTTCATCAACTCAGCGGGCAGGCACAAGTAGCAATGCCCTTGTCCTGTTGCCTTGATTGAGAAAGGTTCTGATGAAAGGGATCGTAGATTCCAGCCAGCTCCTGGGGTAATATCTCATTGGAGATGAAAGGGCTTGTTCAGAAAGAGATTTTGAAGTCTATAGGTAAAGATGAGCCAGACTGGTTTGTCTCCATGCAGGTATATGTTATTTTCTGGGGGCTGGGTAGAAAGGAGAGCGAAGTATTTTGGATTTCCTATTTCCCTTACTAAGAGCCAACTATGCTCCCCTGAAATTTTTCTTGGCAGAAGCAGTTCCTGTCTATTTATTACAGGATCAAAATGTGGCTGCCATCACACAAGAGGCATTAGTGGTGGTGGAGGTGAGAAGAGGGACCAAAAGTCCTTTCCCTCCCCCAAACACTCCCATGCATCTACACAATAACAAAGCTAAATGATGAAGTCCTAAGAGTAATTCAGAGAATTCAGGGAATCCCAGCAGCAGATAGGACAAGTTGGTGAATTGCTATGAGACTCTATGCAGTCAGGCACCCTGATAAGGGGTTCTTAATTTGTGAGGGAGTATATGTAAAATTATTCTCTGTATTAAGTCTCCTGCAGCACCTCAGGTGGTTACATGAGACAAAGGGGAGCTGCAGTGACTAGGCATTAGGATGCCTGCACCTTTAAGACCCCAGCCCTGGGAATCCCATGCTGAGAGGTACTGTCTGTGAGAGGGGAAATAAAAAGCCCCTCTGCCCCCCCACAGCCCCCATGCTATATTTTACAAACACTGGTGTCTCAGTCCACTGGGGTAACTGTTACTCCCTTTTCCCCTGCCTATGCCAGGCTTTTTCCCTCTGTCACCCTCTGGCAGCACTTCACCCCTGAGCTTAACTCTGACTCCTTCCCCTCCCATCCCTGATTTTGCCCTTCAGCCCCTGTCCTAACCCTGCCTGCAGCTGCTTGACTCCCCTGACCAGTCAATTTTTGCCCCCTGCTCAGACCCTGGCCACCTATACCTATCTATCTATCTCATAGAGCTAGAAAGGACCCTGAAAGGTCATTGAGTCTAGCCCCCTGCCTTCACTAGCAGGACTATGTACTGATTTTGCCCCAGATCCCTAAGTGGCCCCCTCAAGGATTGAACTCACAACCCTAGGTTTACAGGCCAATGCTCAAACCACTGAGCTATCCCCCTCCTCCGATTTGCCCCTTCTATCCCCTGTAAAAAGCACTCAGCAGAATCTTATGCCTAGTAAGGGCAGAGTGAAGGGCAGTGGCTTCAGCAGATGTTACTGAGCATGCTCAGTTTGTTCCCAGCATATGAAGTGCACCCCCTAAGTAGCAAATTCCTACAGACAGCGGTGTCCTACACTACACGAATGAGCCACATAAGGAAAACCTGAAACATTTTACATCAAACATTTGATTTCTCTTTTTATCACTAACAACAAAAACAGCCCCCGAGCCTGGCGCCCCCCAAGCAGTCGCTTCGGTTACGAGCCCCTAAATCCGGCCCTGGTCCCCATGTCACTCACCGAGGCTGCAGCCCCAGTGCCGCACACGGGGTCATGCCGCCGGAGGGTTTGAGACCCGACCCGTCATCATTATTGTTGTGACATTTGTAGCTGAAGTGACGGGGCCGAGCCCCCCGCCTGGGCCTTCTGCGCGCTTCAAAACTGAAAGTACCGAAGTAAGGGGAAGTGAAAGTACCGGTCTGTGTCCCGGGCTGATTGGGGTGGAGCAAAATCCTCTGAAAGTACCAGCCCCCCCGCAGGACCCGGAGCTGGGGGAGGGACAGTTTGCCGGGGGAGCCAGTGTAGGGGTGTCAATGCCCCCCCCAGCTGCTGTTCCTGCCCCCCAGGGATTGCTGGTTCTCAGTAATTCCCCCGCCCAGCACCGCCCGACTGGGGAAATAAAGCAGCAGTCAGTTCTCACCCCCCCTCCCCGCCCTGCCATAAGTGGAGGCAGAATGAGGAAGGTGGAGGAGGAAGGGATGCTGCGGGAGGGGGGAGCTGAAATCCAGAGTGACTGAGTGGGAACGGCTCCACCCCCTCCCCCATCTAACTCACCTGGCCAGTGAAGTTAAGGGGAGCAACTAATTGGTAACAACAAGACGGAGTGTGTTTGTGTGTGTGTGTGTGTGTAAGTGTAATATATTATATGCATATGATACAGTGTTAATGAATACATGTATTACTAATAAATGTGGCGTTTTGTCTTATTCCCCCTGAAAAGATCCTGTGCAGTACTTTAAGTACAACATTATTGGTGGAGAATGCGAAAGGGGGAGGAAGCATAGAATCCACAGGTATTATAAAACTGGTGTGCACACCGCCAGCTTTAGCAAGCCTGGCACTAGAGGAAAAAGAGTGTAAACTTTCAGTTAATTAACCAAACTCTGAAGGAAATAGGAGTTTAGGTTTAAATTGTGTTATGGAGGTACATATACCCTCACCCGTAGCAAGACTGAGCTAAAGAGGAGAACTTAGTGTTTCTCACTCTGATCCGGGGAAGGATTTGTATAATTGGTGTATGAACCCTCGGTGGTAGCAGACCGAGTAATACAGAGGGAAGCTTAGCGTCTCTTCTTCTGTCCCAGAGTGGGTTCAAAACATAAGATGCAGATCTTGTTCTGTTAAACCAAACTCTGAAGGATATAGGAGTTTGGGCAGTGTAGTGTGGTTTATGTTTGTTTGTTTGTTTGTTTTTGTAAGTAATATTGTGGTAATTTCACAATTTTGAAGAAAATGTTTAAGGAATGGGACCAGGAAGGGTGGGGGCTAGTTGGAAAGCCCACCCTCCTTGCTAAATTGGTAGTGGAACAAGGCTTGTGCCCATGGAAAGGAACTGTTTCTTGGAAAAAGCAGGATCGGGCCCAGGCAAGCAACAGATAGAGAAACTGAAAAACAGGTTGGGTACAGAGAGTTAAAACAGCACTCTCAAATCTTACAGCAGCAGTAACATCAGGAGAAGAAACATTTAAGACCCAGAAGGGGGCAGACCTTTGGGACCCCTCTGGAGATTGGGAAGGGGGATATTTGGAATATTTGGGTAAATTCCTCCTCCCAGGGCCAAAATGCCATTGAAACAGTTAACAACAGTGCCTGCTTCTGCCTAAGATCTCCAGGCCATGGCAAAATGGCTGGAAATTTTAAAACAGAAATTTTTTTTCTAGATGAAGTGTTAACGCCCTTTTACTGAAAAAAAGGGAGGATTTACACTCACAAGAAATGCACCAATTAATTAGCATTTGTGCAGCCCCAAGTACCAAACACACTGTGGCAGAGACCAAGCAGGTTCTGCCATGGTAAAAGCACTGTGCTAATTTGTTTCCAAGCTTCTATCTTTCAGGCTCTGAACCAGAACATCAGAAGAGCTGGTACCAGCTGAAGAGTTATAAAATACCATGGTTATAGTGTCATGACAAAGTCTGTGTTCAGTGTTCTGTGCTGCATGTTCTGTGTCTGTCTCTAGTGGTGTCCTGTGTTAGCATTGGGTCCAGAAAAAGAGGGGATACTACACTAGACAGGGCAAATGTCTTTTCCTAGGGTTACCATTCGTCCGGATTTACCCGGACATGTCCTCCTTTTTGTGCTAAAAATAGCGTCCGGGGGGAATTTGTAAAGCACTCAAAATGTCCAGGATTTCCCCCCTCCCCCGGCAGAGCAGAGCGAGCGGCTGGGAGGGCTGCAGGAAAGTCCCGGGCTGGACTCCCGAGCAGCTGTAGAGGAGCTCCGCCCTGCATTCTGAGCAAGTGTATCAGCACAAAGTGCAGCCCTCCCCTTTTGCAACTGGGAGCGGTTTCTGCCATGCAGCGTAGCAAAACGGGAGCGAGAGCACTTTGTGCTGATACAAGGGCAGCTCTCCCCTGCAGCCCGGTCCGGCAGCACTGTGCAGGGCCAGGGACCGGGTTTTGTTGTGCTGGGGAGCGCAGCCACGTGTCCGGCTGGCACAGAGCCCAACACCCTGTTCTGAGCAGCAGGATAAGGGGGCCAGGGGGCAGGAGAAGGGGCAGGGAGGTTCTGGAGGGGGTAGTCAAGAAACGGGGGGGGCTTTTTGGGGGGAGTGGAGAAAGTTTTGGGCAGTCAGGGTACAGGTAGGGGGTAGGGTCCTGGGGGGCAGTTGGGGGGGTCTTAGGAGGGGGCAGTTAGGGGACAAGGAACAGGGAGTCTTAGGTAGGGGGTGGGGTTCTGGAGGGCAGTTAGGAGCAGGGGTCCCAGGAGGGGGCAGTCAGGGGACAAGGAGCGGGGGGGGGGGGGGGG
>NC_048311.1:37229837-37275956 GCF_013100865.1 Trachemys scripta elegans
AGCAGAGGGGTTTAGATGGGTCGGGAGTTCTGGGGGGGGCTGTCAGGGGGTGGGGAATGGTTGGATGGGGCGTGGGAGTCCCAGGGGTCTGTCTGGGGGTGGGGGGGTGGATAAGGGTTGGGGCAGTCAGGGGACAAGAGGCAGGGAGGCTTAGGTAGGGGGTGGAGTCCTGGGGGGCAGTTAGGGGCAGGGGTCCCAGGAGGGGGCAGTCAGGGGACAAGGAACGGGGGGAGGGTTGGGGGTTCTGGGGGGGCGGGAAGTGGGAGGGGCAGGGGCGGGGCTAGGGCGGGGCTCCTCCCGTCCTCTTTTTTGCTTGCTGAAATATGGTAACCCTACTTTTCCTCTCTCTACTTCCCCCATGTCCATCCAATTTATCAATCACCACTTGTGTCCAAAAAACTTTGGTCCCCAATGCATCAGGGTTATTTTTTGTTAGGTTCTCTAATAATCATTTTGTTGTTGATTTTTGTTCTTGATACATTTGTATTGTTAGTTACATTTGCTTGTATTATTATTAATTCCACACTTTCCTCTATGCACTCTGGTTCTATTTCCCCAAGCCCTAAAGGGTAGTTCTTGGGCCCCCATAACCTGTAAGACCTTGGCCCATAATTGTATGGCCCCATCTTTCAGGTCCCCAGAAACCTCTGAGAACAACTGTTAAAAATAGGGAATTCTATAACATTTTAGCAACTGAATGTTAGTTTAAGTCCAAATCAGCTTAACCTTGCATAACAACTGTGGTACTCCTACAAAATCTTATTTGTTGTGTGTGCTTAAGAAGGTCCTGACCTCAGTGACTTTTATTGTTTGATGGCTATTGCAGCATCAAAATTGGGCCTCATTTTGTTTGTCAATGTACCCAATTATTGTAATGGTAATGGTTTTGTTGTATTTCCAATTATTATAATTATAATTGTTTGCATTTGTGTTTATGTTATATCTGGTGTTTAGTCAATTGTAATGGTTTTAGTTATATTCATCTGGTTATAATTGTTTGGTTTGTTTGCAACAAATACAAAAGATTTATATGGTGACCACTCAAGAATTGTTCTTGAGAGGTCAAAAGGGGGACAATGTAGATAAATCTCTTGATAATTTTCATATGACTTTACATTGTGCCTCTTCATATAACCTTGTGGTGGGTCTACCCACGTGTGACCTCTGTTTTCATGGGACTTTGTATCAAAGCCTCATTTAGAAACTTTGCATTGCCCTTGGTATAATATTATAGCCCATAAGGATAGAATAAGATAGAAGAAAAATTTCTTTTTGCTAGCAGTAGAACAAGAGCTCTCCCCCTCCACTCTTAATCAATTGCCCTGTTGAATGAATGAGGTGTGGATGAGCAAGGCATGGAAGGCAGCACCTCCAGACAGCCTCAACTGTTGGAGAGGGGCTGGGAGCCAGACTCAAGAACAATAAAATGTGTCAAGTGGGCTCATTAAAAACAAGCAGACTTACCGACGGCCTCGGGGGTTAGAAGCAAGCACCTTCTTTTCATAGAATCATAGATTATAGGACTGGAAGGGACCTCGAGAGGTCATCGAGTCCAGTCCCCTGCCCGCATGGCAGGACCAAATACTGTCTAGACCATCCCTGATAGACATTTATCTAACCTACTCTTAAATATTTCCAGAGACGGAGATTCCACAACCTCCCTAGGCAATTTGTTCCAGTGTTTAACCACCCTGACAGTTAGGAACTTTTTCCTAATGTCCAACCTAGACCTCCCTTGCTGCAGTTTAAACCCATTGTTTCTGGTTCTATCCTTAGAGGCTCAGGTGAACAAGTTCTCTCCCTCCTCCTCATGACACCCTTTTAGATACCTGAAAACTGCTATCATGTCCCCTCTCAGTTTTCTCTTCTCCAAACTAAACAAACCCAGTTCTTTCAGCCTTCCTTCATAGGTCATGTTCTCAAGACCTTTAATCATTCTTGTTGCTCTTCTTTGGACCCTTTCCAATTTCTCCACATCTTTTTTAAAATGCGGCGCCCAGAACTGGACACAATACTCCAGCTGAGGCCTAACCAGAGCAGAGTAGAGCGGAAGAATGACTTCTCGTGTCTTGCTCACAACACACCTGTTAATGCATCCCAGAATCATGTTTGCTTTTTTTGCAACAGCATCACACTGTTGACTCATATTTAGCTTGTGGTCCACTATAACCCCTAGATCCCTTTCTGCCGTACTCCTTCCTAGACAGTCTTTTCCCATTCTGTATGTGTGAAATTGATTTTTCCTTCCTAAGTGGAGCACTTTGCATTTGTCTTTGTTAAACTTCATCCTGTTTAACTCAGACCATTTCTCCAATTTGTCCAGATCATTTTGAATTATGATCCTGTCCTCCAAAGTAGTTGCAATCCCTCCCAGTTTGGTATCATCCGCAAACTTAATAAGCGTACTTTCTATGCCAATATCTAAGTCGTTGATGAAGATATTGAACAGAGCTGGTCCCAAAACAGACCCCTGCGGAACCCCACTCGTTACGCCTTTCCAGCAGGATTGGGAACCATTAATAACAACTCTCTGAGTACGGTTATCCAGCCAGTTATGCACCCACCTTATAGTAGCCCCATCTAATTTGTATTTGCCTAGTTTATCGATAAGAATATCATGCGAGACCGTATCAAATGCCTTACTAAAGTCTAGGTATACCACATCCACCGCTTCACCCTTATCCACAAGGCTCGTTATTCTATCAAAGAAAGCTATCAGATTGGTTTGACACGATTTGTTCTTCACAAATCCATGCTGGCTGTTCCCTATCACCTTACCACCTTCCAAGTGTTTGCAGATGATTTCCTTAATTACTTGCTCCATTATCTTCCCTGGCACAGAATTTAAACTAACTGGTCTGTAGTTACCTGGGTTGTTTTTATTTCCCTTTTTATAGATGGGCACTATATTTGCCCTTTTCCAGTCTTCTGGAATCTCTCCCGTCTCCCATGACTTTCCAAAGATAATAGCTAGAGGCTCAGATACCTCCTCTATTAGCTCCTTGAGTATTCTAGGATGCATTTCATCAGGCCCGGGTGACTTGCAGGCATCTAACTTTTCTAAGTGATTTTTAACTTGTTCTTTTTTTATTTTATCCGCTAAACCTACCCCCTTCCCATTAGCATTCACTATGTTAGGCATTGCTTCAGACTTCTCGGTGAAGACCGAAACAAAGAAGTCATTAAGCATCTCTGCCATTTCCAAGTTTCCTGTTACTGTTTCTCCCTCTTCACTAAGCAGTGGGCCTACCCTGTCTTTGGTCTTCCTCTTGCTTCTAATGTATTGATAAAAAGTCTTCTTGTTTCCTTTTATTCCCGTAGCTAGTTTGAGCTCATTTTGTGCCTTTGCCTTTCTAATCTTGCCCCTGCATTCCTGTGTTGTTTGCCTATATTCATCCTTTGTAATCTGTCCTAGTTTCCATTTTTTATATGACTCCTTTTTATTGTTTAGATCATGCAAGATCTCGTGGTTAAGCCAAGGTGGTCTTTTGCCACATTTTCTATCTTTCCTAACCAGCGGAATAGCTTGCTTTTGGGCCCTTAATAGTGTCCCTTTGAAAAACTGCCAACTCTCCTCAGTTGTTTATCCCCTCAGTCTTGATTCCCATGGGACCTTACCTATCAGCTCTCTGAGCTTCCCAAAATCTGCCTTCCTGAA
Source organism: Trachemys scripta elegans (assembly GCF_013100865.1). Taxonomy (NCBI): domain Eukaryota; kingdom Metazoa; phylum Chordata; order Testudines; family Emydidae; genus Trachemys; species Trachemys scripta. The sequence continues at coordinate 37,233,496 of NC_048311.1, forward strand.
ATCCATTGTCTCTATTTTGCTGTTCTCCCTTCTACCCTTCCTTAGAATTGCAAACTCTATGATTTCATGATCACTTTCACCCAGGCTGCCTTCTACTTTCACATTCTCAACGAGTTCCTCCCTATTTGTTAAAATCAAGTCTAGAACAGCTTCCCCCCTAGTAGCTTTTTCAACCTTCTGAAATAAAAAGTTGTCTCCAATGCAGTCCAAGAATTTGTTGGATAGTCTGTGCCCCGCTGTGTTATTTTCCCAACATATATCCGGATAGTTGAAGTCCCCCATCACCACCAAATCTTGGGCTTTGGATGATTTTGTTAGTTGCTTGAAAAAAGCCTCATCCACCTCTTCCACCTGGTTAGGTGGCCTGTAGTAGACGCCTAGCATGACATCTCCCTTGTTTTTTGCCCCTTTAAGCTTAACCCAGAGACTCTCAACACTTCCGTCTCCTATGTCCATCTCTACCTCAGTCCAAGTGTGTACATTTTTAATATATAAGACAACACCTCCTCCCTTTTTCCCCTGTCTATCCTTCCTGAGCAAGCTGTACCCATCCATACCAACATTCCAATCATGTGTATTATCCCACCAAGTTTCAGTGATGCCAACAATGTCATAGTTGTATTTATTTATTAGCACTTCCAGTTCTTCCTGCTTATTCCCCATACTTCTCGCATTTGTATATAGGCATCTAAGATACTGGTTTGATCTTTCCTCCCAGTTTTGTCCTGACTCTCCTTTCTCTCTGCCAGTATAGCCCACACTCCCTCTTGTTTCCGACCCATCTCCCGGGTCTCCATGTTCCCCACTTACCTGTGGGCTTTGCTCACCTGTCCCCGTCGAACCTAGTTTAAAGCCCTTCTCACTAGGTTAGCCAGTCTGTGTCCGAATAGGGTCTTTCCTCTCCTCGAAAGGTGAACGCCATCTCTGCCTAGCAGTCCTTCCTCAAATAGCATCCCGTGGTCTAGGAAGCCAAAGCCCTCCTGGCGACACCATCTTCGCAGCCAGGCATTCACCTCCATGATGCATCTGTCTCTGCCCGGGCCCCTACCTTTGACAGGAAGAATTGAAGAGAATACCACCTGCGCTCCATACTCCTTCACCCGTACTCCCAGAGCCCTGTAGTCACTCTTGATCCACTCAGTGTCACACCGCGCAGTATCATTTGTGCCCACATGGATGAGTAGCATGGGGTAGTAGTCAGAGGGCCGGATAATCCTCGACAATGCCTCCGTAACGTCTCAGATACGGGCCCCCGGCAGGCAGCATACCTCCCGAGATGAAATGTCAGGGCGACAGATGGGCGCCTCCGTCCCCCTCAGCAGAGAGTCTCCGACCACCACTACCCTACGTTTCCTATTCGCAGTGGTGGCAGCAGACTCTCCAGCCTTAGGGGTACGAGGCTTCTCCTCCTTTACTGTAGGGAGTGATTCCTTCTTTCCTGTATCGAGAAGAGCATAACGGTTACCTATAACCACGGCAGGAGGGTTCGGAGCAAGGGTGGAGCACTGCCTGCTGCCAGAAGTAACCAGCTGCCAGTGTCCACCCTGAGCCATCTCCTCCTCCACCAGTGGTGTATCAGCAGTCCTGTGTACTGGGACAGCTACCTCAGCTGTCTCCACATGGACACTGTCGAGGAATTGCTCGTGGATACGGATGCTCCTCAACCTAGCCACCTCCTCCTGTAGCTCTCCCACCTGCCGCCTGAGAGATTCCACCAGCAGGCACCTCTCACATTGGATGGTCCCCCCAGCCTGGATATCAGTAAGTGGAAATTGCAAGTTACAGTCTTTGCAAAACCACACCAGGATCTGGGTAGAGGCATCCATGCTTAGGCACTCTGTCTGGCTACAGGCACAGGTGGAGGAGACAGCAGCAGTGCTGGCACAGGTGTTGTGGGTCTTCCTAACCATCGTAAGCCTCCCTCTGTCAAACTCCCGTCTGCAGCCCCCTGTCAGCTGAAAGGGTTGTTTAAGCAAAAAGTTATGAATGTAGTTGCTTTATAGGTATTAAGGGGAATCAAGAGAAAACAGATGGAACTGGCAAGGGACCCTCGCCCCCTTCCTGCTCCCCTTGTGAAACTCCCTGTTAGCAGCCCCTGGTCGCAAAGCTCCCTGGTCGCTTGTGCGCTGCTTTATAAAGCCCTGGCCTGTATGAATGCCCCGCCCACTGATGAAGGCTCAGCCACTTACCAGAGGCTTCTAGCTTTCAAACCTTCCAACTGCCAGCCACAGCACACGGTCCTTCAAACAACCAAAACAAACAAACAGACTGACAAACACAAGCTCAGCACACAGCAAGTAACCCTCAAACACAAACAAACACACACTACAGACAGTCACTTACCCCAAAAGGGTGCTGTATTGCTCCTCCTTCACCTGGAGAACTCCCTTGTGAAACTCCCTGTTAGCAGCCCCTGGGTATTTTGGAAATACCCTCTTTGCAGCATTGGGACAACACTCAAAAGAAAGCAGCACAAAGGACCAATGGACACAGACACAGAGTTTGAATCTGGTATAGATTTGCATAAGAGGAAAGCTGCTATAAAAGTGAGGTGTCTTGCAGAGGACCCCGGGTCTCGTCTTGTCAACATGGGAGCATCGATCCGGATCGGCAGAAGCCCGGCTCCACCCCCTCCCCCATCTAACTCACCTGGCCAGTGAAGTTAAGGGGAGCAACTAATTGGTAACAACAAGACGGAGTGTGTTTGTGTGTGTGTGTGAGTGTAAGTGTAATATATTATATGCATATGATACAGTGTTAATGAATACATGTATTACTAATAAAAGTGGCATTTTGTCTTATTCCCCCTGAAAAGATCCTGTGCAGTACTTTAAGTACAACAGAACCAGGGCTGGAAGCAACAGCTGGTAAATGGTGGGGGGGGGGAGGAGATCAGAACGGACTGACTGTGACTTGGGCACTGCCCGGCTGTAGCTGGCTCCGCTCCTGCAGGGCCTCAGGGGAGCAGAGCCTGGGGGGAGGGCAGCAGCTCTGGGACTCATAGACCCCCGCTCCCGCTGGGGAGTGGTGGCAGGTTTGTTTAATTTTTGGTGGTGCCCAGAATGGATCCAAGCCCCCCCCCCCCCCCCGCCCCAGGCTCTGGGGGAGAGTTTGGGTGCGGGAGGGATGTGGGTTCTGGGATGGAGTTAGCATGCTGGGTGCAGGCTCTGGGCTGGGGCAGGGGGCCAGAGAGGAGGACTCCCCCCAGCCCTCTGCCCACTGGCAGCAGTGAGTTCCAGGGAAGGGGGATCCTCCCTGGCCCCCCAGGCTGCTGCTCAGGGGGTCCAGCCAGGATAAACCCTGTCCTGCCCCCATCAGACTTGACTCGGAGTCACCTGCCAGGGAGGCTGGGGGAGGAGGCTGCCATGCACCTCCTCTCCTCCTCCCTTGACAGGCACAGCAGCCGCCTCAGACTGCCCCCAGCGTCAGTCCCTTGTAGCCAGCCGCAGCAGCATCTGGAAAGGGAGTGTAGCACAGAGCTTCAGGGGCAGCCACCCACTGTCCAGGGCAGGCACGGAAACTCGGGGCAGGCGTGCAGGGGCAGCAGGCAGGGCTGGGGGCAAGACCCAGCCCTGAACATTGGTGGAGCCGGGGCCATGAATTTGCTGGAGCCCGGGCACCACGGGCCCATACAAGATGCCGTTCTTTGTTATGTGCGCTGGCTTTGGGATGGGCAAATTCTGCTATTGTGTAGACTGCTTGCCCTTAAGTATGGGGGAATCATTGCGCTGTCTGGTGTGAACAAAGCTGCCTCTGTTAAGTGTTGCATTTTTCCTTTACAGACGCAACCTTGAGATCTTAGCCATCCATGTTATCACTGGCCGAAACTATCAGAAAGAGGCCACATAAAAGCAAGGAAAATATGCTGCATGAAATAATGCAGCATTCAAGTAATGAAAATCAAAAAGTGTAGGGGTGGCGGGAGAGTGAATGGAGGATTCGCCAGCAGAACGAGGAGCGCCAGCACAAAAGCGCGGTGCTCCGGCAGCAAAGCACGGATCAGCTGATAAGCATCATTGAGCGCCAAGCGGACTTGATCCAGGCTCTCGTAGCCATGCAGGTGGAGCATTACCGTGCCCGCTCCCTGTGCAGCCCTTGTCCCAAAACTCCTTCCCTTGTGCCCCCATGTCACCTCCAACCCACTTTCCCCAACATCCGAGTTCTTATCGCCACCAGCTGCCTCCAACACATAAGAACGGCTGTACTGGGTCAGACCAAATGTCCATCTAGCCCAGTATCCTGTCTACCGACAGTGGCCAATGCCAGGTGCCCCAGAGGGAGTGAACCTAACAGGTAATAATCAAGTGATCTCTCTCCTGCCATCCATCTCCACCCTCTGACAGAGTCTAGGGACACCATTCCTTACCCTTCGTGGCTAATAGCCATTAATGGACTTAACTTCCATGAATTTATCCAGTTCTCTTTTAAACGCTGTTATAGTCCTAGCCTTCACAACCTCCTCAGGTAAGGAGTTCCACAAGTTGACTGTGCGCTGTGTGAAGAACTTCATTTTATTTGTTTTAAACCTGCTGCCTATTAATTTCATTTGGTGACCCCTAGTTCTTGTATTATGTGAATAAGTAAATAACTTTTCCTTATCCATTTTCTCCACATCACTCATGATTTTATATACCTCTATCATATCCCCCCCTTAGTCTCTTTTCCAAGCTGAAAAGTCCTAGCCTCTTTAATCTCTCCTCATATGGGACCCTTTCCAAACCCCTAATCATTTAAGTTGCCCTTCTCTGAACCTTTTCTAGTGCCAGTATATCTTTTTTGAGATGAGGAGACCACATCTGTATGCAGTATTCAAGATGTGGATGTACCATCGATTTATATAAGGACAATAACACTGGTCTACAATTTTTGAGAAGTCGTCTGCTTCAGAGATAAAATGTGATATTTATTATGTATTTTGATGTGCTGAATTCAAATATGACAATTAAAACAACTGATTGGCTACTGTTTCTAAGATATTTAAGTTTTTACATTTTATGTCTATGTATATTGTGTAGATAGTAGAGTTTTAATCATAAATTGTAAACCTAGGTCTTTTCATGTGTTTATGCTTGCTTTACATGATAATATTTCACCTGTCCTGTTTATGTAACACTTTAAAAATCAGCAAAAGGGTTATATAAATCAAATTTATTATGAAACAAAAGGCAAAAAACTATTCTGTACATAGTTTAGTCCTATTCAGTGTCTACTTGGCGCTTCTTGGCTTGTCTCTTGTATTCATTAAATGGAGGATCTCTTGTCACTGTCCAGCAATAGTCTGCAAGCACTGATGGGCTCCATTTGCCCTGATAGCGTTTCTCCATTGTTGCAATGTCGTGGTGAAATCGCTCGCCGTGCTCGTCGCTCACTGCTCTGCAGTTCGGTGGAAAAAAATCTAGATGAGAGTGCAAAAAATGTATCTTTAGTGACATGTTGCAACCAAGGCTTTTGTATGCCTTGAGGAGGTTTTCCACCAACAACCTGTAGTTGTCTGCCTTGTTGTTTCTGAGAAAATTTATTGCCACTAACTGGAAGGCTTTCCATGCTGTCTTTTCCTTGCCACACAGTGCATGATCAAATGCATCATCTGGAAGAAGTTCACGAATCTGAGGACCAACAAAGACACCTTCCTTTATCTTAGCTTCACTTAACCTTGGAAATTTTCCATGGAGGTACTTGAAAGCTGCTTGTGTTTTGTCAATGGCCTTGACAAAGTTCTTCATCAGACCCAGCTTGATGTGTAAGGGTGGTAACAAAATCTTCCTTGATTCAACAAGTGGTGGATGCTGAACACTTTTTCTCCCAGGCTCCAATGACTGTCAGAGTGGCCAATCTTTCTTGATGTAGTGGGAATCTCTTGCCCGACTATCCCATTCGCAGAGAAAACAGCAGTACTTTGTGTATCCAGTCTGCAGACCAAGCAAGAGAGCAACAACCTTCAAATCGCCACAAAGCTGCCACTGATGTTGGTCATAGTTTATGCACCTCAAAAGCTGTTTCATGTTGTCATAGGTTTCCTTCATATGGACTGCATGACCAACTGGAATTGATGGCAAAACATTGCCATTATGCAGTAAAACAGCTTTAAGACTCGTCTTCGATGAATCAATGAACAGTCTCCACTCATCTGGATCGTGAACAATGTTGAGGGCTGCCATCACACCATTGACGTTGTTGCATGCTACAAGATCACCTTCCATGAAGAAGCATGGGACAAGATCCTTTTGACGGTCACGGAACATGGAAACCCTAACATCACCTGCCAGGAGATTCCACTACTGTAGTCTGGAGCTCAACAGCTCTGCCTTACTCTTGGGTAGTTCCAAATCCCTGACAAGGTCATTCAGTTCACCTTGTGTTATGAGGTGTGGTTCAGAGGAGGAGGATGGGAGAAAATGTGGGTCCTGTGACATTGATGATTCAGGACCAGAAGTTTCATCCTCTTCCTCTTCCTCGTCTGACTCAAGTGAGAGTGATTCTGGTGCATTAGGAACCAGCAGTCCTTCTCCGTGGGGTACTGGGCATATAGATGATGGAATGTTTGGATAATGCACAGTCCACTTTTTTTTCTTTGACACACCTTTCCCAACTGGAGGCACCATGCAGAAGTAACAATTCCTGGTATGATCTGTTGGCTCTCTCCAAATCATTGGCACTGCCAAAGGCATAGATTTCCTTTTCCTGTTCAACCACTGGCGAAGATTTGTTGCACAAGTGTTGCAGCATATGTGTGGGGCCCACCTCTTGTCCTGATCTCCAATTTTGCAGCCAAAATAAAGGTGATAGGCTTTCTTAACCATAGTGTTTATACTGCGCTTTTGTGATGCAAAAGTCACTTCACCACAAACATAGCAGAAGTTATCTGCACTCTTCACACAAGTACGAGGCATCTCTGCTCACTTCGGCTAAACAGAAATGTGTCTCTTTGCAAAATCAAACACTGACAAATAAGAAAGCACGACACTGTATGATTTCTAGAGCTGATATAGGGCAATTTCTTCAGCAGAGTGATGTAAGCTTCGTTATGATTGCATCATCCATGACTTCTAGGAATAACATGATGCAATTCATAACATGTATGATGTAATACCAGCTTCAGATAGCATCATTCATTGTTTTGCCTAAAAACCAAGTACTGTCCAAACCCAGTCATAGATTTATTCATAGATCCAGTCAAAGATGTATTTTAGTCATTTCTGGTTTAAATTGAGATCCTTTCCCTTTATAACTCACTTATCCTCCGCCATTCCCAAGTCAAGGGTCGTATATACTGACCCAATAGCATATCTTGAAAACTAGAGCGAATCAACAATTTTAAGCATCATTTTCGTTCTCAGTGACCCAGAATTAGTAAAGTTTGACTACATTTATTTCAGAAGCATTTTGGCTGTAGAGCAGTGTAATATATTCTCTGTCTTATTCTCTATCCCCTTTTTAATGATTCCTAACATCCTGTTTGCTTTTTTGACCGCCTCTGCACACTGCATGGACATCTTCAGAGAACTATCCATGATGACTCCAAGATCTTTTTCCTGATTTGTTGTAGCTAAATTAGCCCCCATCATATTGTATGTTTACTTGGGGTTATTTTTTCCAATGTTCATTACTTTACATTTATCCACATTAAATTTCATTTGCCATTTTGTTGCCCAATCACTTAGTTTTGTGAGATCTTTTTGAAGTTCTTCAGTCTGCTTTGGTCTTAACTATCTTGAGCTGTTTAGTATCATCTGCAAACTTTGCCACCTCACTTTTTACCCCTTTCTCCAGATCATTTATGAATAAGTTGAATAGGATTGGTCCTAGGACTGACCCTTGGGGAACACCACTAATTACCCCTCTCCATTCTGAGAATTTACCATTAATTCCTACCCTTTGTTCCCTGTCTTTTAACCAGTTCTCAATCCATGAAAGGACCGTCCCTTTTATCCTATGACAACTTAATTTACGTAAGAGCCTTTGGTGAGGGACCTTGTCAAAGGCTTTTGGAAATCTAAGTACACTATGTCCACTGGATCCCCCTTGTCTATATGTTTGTTGACCCCTTGAAAGAACTCTAATAGATTAGTAAGACACAATTTCCCTTTACAGAAACCATGCTGACTTTTGCCCAACAATTTATGTTCTTCTATGTGTCTGACAATTTTATTCTTTACTATTGTTTTGACTAATTTGCCCGGTACCGACATTAGATTTACCAGTCTGTAATTGCTGGGATTACCTCTAGAGCCCTTTTTAAATATTGGCGTTACATTAGCTATCTTCCAGTCGTTGGGTACAGAAGACAATATAAAGGACAGGTTACAAACCCTAGTTAATAGTTCCACAATTTCACATTTGAGTTCTTTCAGAACTCTTGGGTGAATGCCATCTGGTCCTGGTGACTTGTTAATGTTAAGTTTATCAATTAATTCCAAAACCTCCTTCAATCTGTGACAGTTCCTCAGATTTGTCACCTACAAAAGCCGGCTCAGGTTTGGGAATCTCCCTAACATCCTCAGCCGTGAAGACTGAAGCAAAGAATTCATTTAGTTTCTCCGCAATGACTTTATCGTCTTTAAGCGCTCCTTTTGTATCTCGATCATCAAGGGGCCCCACTAGTTGTTTAGCAGGCTTCCTGCTAAAAACATTTTATTATCTTTTGAGTTTTTGGCTAGCCATTCTTCAAACTCCTCTTTGGCTTTTCTTATTACATTTTTACACTTAATTTGGCAGTGTTTATGCTCCTTTCTATTTACCTCGCTAGGATTTGACTTCCACTTTTTCAAGGAAATGTTTTTATCTCTCACTGCTTCTTTTACATGGTTGTTAAGCCACGGTGGTTCTTTTTAGTTCTTTTACCGTGTTTCTTAATTTGGGCTATACTTTTGTAACCCTTCTGCCCACCTAAGTTGGCAGCAACAAGGGCCGGGTTCTGTATCTAGGGGTTCTGTTTCAATAACGCAATGCAAAACCGGCTCAAGCCCCCACCCAGTGACCTGAGACAATTACATACCACCCCCTGGGTGCCTCTAAAAGGCAATACTTCCCCTCTCGCAAGCACGGAGTCTGAGTGTGACAGAAAATGTTTAATAACATGAGGTAAACAACATCAGCATTAAATTGGAAAAACAGGATTCATAACACAAACCATGAGCAAAAAACCCACCCCAGCAAATTGGGCTGTGTCCTTTCCCTTTGGGTTCTTGAATCCAGCAACCCAAAAATCACCCAGAGTCCCCAAAGTCCAACAACCCCCCAAAGTCTCTTGGGTCCAGCAACCACCGAAAGTCCCAAAAGTCCAACAGACCCCAAAGTCTCTGTCCCTGGTAAGTGCAGCCCCAGAGTAAAAGGGTGGGGCACGCACGGTGTTAAGGGGCACCTTACGTGATCCGAGGCCCGCCGGCCGTCTCTCCGTGGGGTTCCGCCACAGTCTTCACCACGAGCCAGTCCACTTCCTGCCGTCCCACAAACTGCTCCGCTCTACAAGCTGCTCTGCTCCGCTCACCGACCTGTGAGCCGCTCCAGCCATCCCCGCAAACAGCTCCGCTCACCATTCCTTGGGCCACTCCAACCGGCCCCGCACCGCTCGCTGCTCCTCTAGTCATCCCCACAAATTGCTCCGCCAGCTGCTTAGCAATATAGCTTCAGGCTCCCCCACTAGTTAACACAGCACTCAGTGATCTCAGCTCTTAAGAACTTTAGCTCTTTTGTGATTTCAGCTCTTAGCAATTTCAGTTCATAGTAGGTGATCCCCAGTACTAGTGCACCATTGGCCCAAAGTGAATTCAGCTCAGCAGCCTGTAACTAGACTCCTAACAGAATCAAAGTTAGCTCTGACATTCAACAGTGGAGAGAGGAGATAGTGCAATTGGTGTGTCAAGCCCTCAGAGGGGGCCCATACCATCAGGTACAAATACCTGTCCCCCATCCTCTTTCTATTCACTGGGGGGTTGTAACCCATGCCCCTTGTCAAGCAAGTGCTACTTAGGTAATGGTGAAGGACTCACTCAGTCCTTCTGTCATACAACAGTTCCACTGGCCTTGATTCACAGAATCAGGGTAACAAAACTTTATTCTTCCTGCCCCAATAACAGAGAAAACTGGGGATCCCACACCAGCGAAAGTAACCACTTTGAGTTGCTGTTGTTTCATGCCAGGCGAGTGGGTGTGCCTATGCAAACAAGATCAGCCCCTGGAGTTCTTTTCCACACTCGCCATAATTCACCACCAGATGTCAGGGTAGAGCTCATCCTGACTCTGCTTACATCCTCCCCCCAGCCGAGAATTTGTCGTAACGACAAATCACACTCCCTATTATACCAACTCACTGGTTCCCTCCAAAGGGTCTCAGATAGCCCACTTTAGCTTCCACAAGCCTGTGTAAGTGCCATGGGGTTTAGGGCAGAAGAGGAGGAGCTCTCTTTTGATTCAGCTGATTGAGACTGAAATCTTGTCTCCATCCCAGAATACACCATGGTTGTGTCTTCCTCCTCAGACTCACTCTCGGATGTGCTGCATAGTGGTAGGTTAGCTGCAGGGGGCTGGCTGTCCACGTTGGAGGGCAGCTTTGGTCCAGCACCTTCGTTCTGCCCGGTTGCCCTGTTGTGGCCCATCTCATCAGGGGTGCCTACCAATTCTCCCACAGGGAGCAAAAGGTTTCTGTGTACTGTCTTTGTCGGCCCTGGACCCTCTTCAGGTTTGATCTTGTAGACCGGCAGGTCTCCTAGCTTTTCCATCACCAAATAAGGTATTGCCTTCCATCTGTCAGCTATCTTGTGTTTGCCAGCAATACCCAAATTTCGCAGCAGGACTCTGTCCCCCGGCTGGAGCTCTTGCAAACGTACCCTAGCATCATATCGATGTTTGTTGCAGTCTGCGTTCTTCCGAGCTGCAGATGTAGCTAAGTGATAAGCATCCCGCAGCTTTTCTCTTAGTCGGGATACATATTGCTGATGAGTTTCATAGCTATCTCCATCCTCTGATACACCAAAGCACAAGTCTATGGGTAATCTTGGTTCTCGCCCAAACATTAAGAGATATGGGGTGACTCCTGTAGCATCATTCTTTGTGGCATTGTAGGCGTGCACCAGAAATGCGACATGTTGGCTCCAGGTTGCCTTCTGCTCTGGACGCAAAGTCTCCAACATATCTAATAGGATTCGGTTGAACCTCTCTGGCTGAGGATCACCTTGTGGGTGATAAGGCGTTGTCCTAGACTTTTTAATGCCCGCTATCCTCAGCACCTCCTTCAGAAGATGACTCTCAAAGTCCCACCCCTGATCCGAGTGTATCCGGGCTGGAAATCCATAAACTGAGAAATATTTCTCCCACGGTACTCGAGCAACAGTGGTGACCCTCTGATCACGTGTGGGATATGCCTGTGCATATATATAATGGTCAGTCACTACTAGAATGTTCCCAATATTCCTCTTGTCTACTTCTAAAGACAAGAAATCAATGCATACCAGCTCCAGAGGTTTGTTACTGGTGATGTTCTTCAGATATGCAGCCCTCATGGCCAGAGTTTTCCTTTGAACACATCGAGCGCAGGTCTCACATTTCCTGCAAATATCTTCAGCCATCCGAGGCCAATAGAACCTACTACGAATAAGTTCCAGGGTCCTCTCCATCCCTAAATGTCCAAAGTCATCATGCAGGGCCCTCATGGCCAGGGCTCTGTACTCTTTTGGCAGCACTAGCTGTGCTCGTTGCTTTTGTAAAGGGTCTGTGGTCACTCGGTGTAGCACTCCCTGAATCAGTTTTAGTTTGGTCCATTCTCTCAACAGTAGTTTACCCTCCGGGTTAGGTGGGACAACCACTGCTGGGCTTTGCCCCTCCCTTTTGGCAAGTAGTGTATCACAAATGTCAATATCTTGCAGCTGGGCTTCCTGCCAGTCAGCCGCATTGAGCATGGGCAAAGGAGATTGGTCCACCGCAATATAGTTCACTGGAGCAGAAGGCACGCATTCAGGGGACAGGCCCAAAGTTTCTGCAGCACATCCATGAAGACTCTCACGGGACTCTGGCTCCCGGCGACTCACACTGCAAATAGCCCTCACTCCATCTGTGGGTATCACAGCAACTCCTGGTGCCTGTGGACGCCTGGACAATGCATCTGCATCTACATTGCTTCTCCCTGATCGGTATTGAATGCTGAAGTCATAGCTAGCCAAAGCGGCCACCCATCTTTGCCCTGTAGCACCCAGCTTAGCACTTGTTAACACATAGGTCAGTGGGTTGTTGTTTGTCCACACCTGGAACTGAGTACCATATAAGTAGTCTCGAAATTTCCCAGTGATGGCCCATTTCAAGGCCAAGAACTCCAGCTTGTGGGTGGGATAGCGAGTTTCACTATCAGACAGTCCTCAGCTGGCAAAGGCTACAGGTTTACGTCTTCCTTCCACTTCCTGGTACAGTACTGCTCCCAGGCCCTCCAAACTGGCATCAGTATGCAGGATAAATGGCTTGCTTGGGTCAGCAAAGACTAGGACCAGAGCATAAGTTAGGCAAGTAATGATTTCTCCCTCAGCCCACTCCATCCCCTGTCACCCACTGCTCCTCTCACCCATCTCAGCCCCCTGGCACCCACCCCTCTTCTCACCCACATTTGCTCTCTGGACCCTGCCCCTCCCCTCTGCCCTCCTCTGACCCCTGCCACCCACTCCTCCCATCATCCCCCGCTGCCCACTTACTTCTCCTCCACCCTCCTCTGCCTGCCTATCGCCTGCCCCTCTCCTTACCCTCTCTGCCCCTAGTGCCCATCCCTCCTCTTGTCCACCGGTTCCTGCCCCTTCCCTGACACCCCTACGATCCCCTGCTGCTCTCCCTTCCCCTTGTCCCCCAGTACCCATCCCTTCCTTGGCCCCCTTCTACCCTCTGGCACTCACCCCTTCCACCATCCGCAATCCCCTGAGGACTAGCTCCTCTCCTCACTCCCCCTTAGCCCCCTGCTTCCCCCATCCTCATCTCCCTCTGACCCCTGGCACCAGCCCCTTCTCTTGCCCCCCTTCCCATCCCTAGAGCCTGCCTCTCTCCTCACAGGTAGACAGCTGGGAGGTGTCATTCCCAGCTCAGGTAGACATACACATGCTAGCTCTGCTCCAGCTATTGCCTAAAAATAGCAATGTGGCCGTGGCAGCTCAGGCTAACCACTGCACAGGGACCGTGGTGGTCCAGCGGGACTGGACGTGGGCACTAGCCTGAGCCGCTGCCCCATTGCTGCTCTTCGTGAGCTGCTGGAGCAGAGCTAGCGCATGTACGTCTGCCCGTGCTGGGAATCACAGATCCCAGCTGCTGTGTAGATGCCCCTGGGAGCCAGGGAGGCTGGCGGAGCACTGCTCCATTCAGTGTCTGAGCGCTGACTGATCAGCATGGCCTGTCACGAGCCTCTGCCTCCCATAACAACCAGCTCCAACTGGCTAAGCCAGGGCCTCTCAAAGGTGCTGTTCCCCCTCTTCCTGCCCCAGCCAAATGTATCCCTGAAAACAGTTAACAATCAACACTGACACATCTTGGAATTCCCAATACTTACAGCTAGAGCCTGGGACATTCTCTTTATTGTTATAATTTTATGAAGTTTTTTGTGTGGGGTGGGGGGAATTTCCTGTTATTTCATTTTATCCGTGCAGGGGCTGGGAACGGGTCTTGTCGCTGGGGGAGGGAGGCCTGGAGGATTGCAAAACGAGCTTGCCCCACACTCACCCTGCAGTGGCAGCTCCTGTCTCATGGGGCTGGGCCCTGCTCCACACTCTGGCTATTGTGACTTGCACACGGGGTTGCAGCACCACTCAGGTTGGGCCCAGCTGCCCTTCCATCAGCATGAATGAGGGTGGCCAGGCCAAATTTGAGTGAGTGGCGCTACAGCCCCACGTACCAGGCCAAAATGTCACTCACTCAGATCTGACCTGGCCCCCACTGTCATGATCACGTCTCGGTCGGTTGGATGCAAACAACAGAGGTGAACCTAGGTTCGCTGGCCAAGGTGGGCAGCCAGGAAAGGTTTCAGAGTAGCAGCCGTGTTAGTCTGTATTCGCAAAAAGAACAGGAGAACTTGTGGCACCTTAGAGACTAACAAATTTATTTGAGCATACGCTTTCGAGGGCTAAAACACCCTTCATCGGATGCATAGAATGGAACATATAGTGAGGAGATATAGCCAGGAAAGGAAATTTCAAAAACATGGGGAGAGGGCTTCAGGGGGAGCCTAGCTTTTGGCCTCTGTGACCCCTGCACAGGGGAGTTTACATTTGTGAGCAGAGCGGTAACTATTGCAGGGACTGGGGCACGATGGGGCAGGGCCTGGAGGACTGTTGGGGTTCACACGGGTCATGCAGTGTCTACACTCGCACTGTGCTGACCTACGTAGATCAACCCCAGCTCTGTGCCAGTCAGGGAGGGGGCTTTACTGCATCACCCTGGCAGGGTGCGTGCGTCAGCCCCAGACAGATTGCAGTGCAGACACACACATACACAGCTCGACACGAGGCAATTTACATCAACTTAACTTTGTAGTGTAAACCTGGCTTGTGCAGAGTCATTTTCCTGACCATTCCCAGCACTTTCCCCCAGGTCTCTCTCAACTCTGGAGTCTCCAGCTCAGGCGGTGGTGTCGGCAGAGCCCAGGGCTGCCCATGGGGACTAGTTTCAGCCATTGGTATAAGTCCTCCCTTAGCTGTGCACTGGGGGAGGGTTTTTTTTTTTTTTTAATGGAGATATCCCATCTCCTAGAACTGGAAGAGACCTTGAAAGGTCATCGAGTCCAGCCCCCTGCCTTCACTAGCAGGACCAAGTACTGATTTTGCCCCAGATCCCCAAGTGGCCCCCTCAAGGACTGAGCTCACAACCCTGGGTGCTCATACCACTGAGCTATCCCTCCCCCCAGTGCCCAGCACAGACCTCATCAGGGAGCAGCAGCTGCTCAGCCCATGATCCCAGATCACAATGGAGGCAGCAGCAGCGTCTTGTAAGACCCAGGAGCTGCAGGGTTTCTTCTTCCTGTTATTTATTCTCCCTGCTTCACAGTCTCCTTTTCTCCAAGCACCAGCCACACGGCTCGTCACCTTCCCCTGATCCCAGCCTCAGCTGCAGCTAAAGTGACCAGACAGCAAGTGTG
Organism: Trachemys scripta elegans; assembly: GCF_013100865.1. Taxonomy (NCBI): domain Eukaryota; kingdom Metazoa; phylum Chordata; order Testudines; family Emydidae; genus Trachemys; species Trachemys scripta. The sequence continues at coordinate 37,248,590 of NC_048311.1, forward strand.
AAAAATCGGGATGGGGATGGAGGTGTGGGGGGGTAATAGGAGCCTATATAAGAAAAAGCCCCAAATATCGGGACTGTCCCGTCACCCTAACTGCTGCCCATACTGGGACAGGGACTTTCTGGGGCTGGAAGTACCAGGCCCCCCAAGCCAGCCCCAGACTCTGCACAGATTGTCTGTGGGAAGAGCTGGTGTTAACCCTTCGCTAGACCTGGCTCTGTCTCCCCTGACACCTGGGCCGTGCACTGGGGGTGACTCACTGCAGCTCAGCTCAGGGCCTGCTGGGAACAGCAGGAAGGGAAACGCCCCAGCTCCAGCCAAACAGGTTTCTGAGCTCTGGAAAGTGAAACTGAACTGCAGCGGCTGTTTCCCGTGTGCAGAGTAACCATGGCTGCCGGGGACCTGGCCGGGAGCTTCCAGGACGAAGTGACTTGCTCCATCTGCCTGGAGTATTTCACAGACCCAGTGATTACTGAGTGTGGGCACAACTTCTGCCGGGCCTGCATCAGCCAGTGCTGGGGGGAGTCAGAGCCAAACTTCTCCTGCCCCCAGTGCAGAGAAACCGCCCAGCAGAGAAACCTGCGGCCCAACAGGCAGCTGAGGAACCTGGTGGAGTTAGTGAAACGCCTGAGGCTCCAGGCGGTGACAGAACCTGAGGGGCAGCGAGTGTGTGAGAGGCACCAGGAGGCTCTGAAACTCTTCTGTGAGGAGGATCAAACCCCCATCTGTGTGGTGTGTGACCGATCCCAGGCTCACAGAGCTCACACGGTGGTTCCCATCGAGGAGGCTGCCCAGGAGTACAGGGTAGGGAATAGCTATTCCCATGGCTGGGAGTTACTGGGGCAGCTTCTCTGCAGCTACAGATCCCCCTGCGTGTGTCTGACCAGCCCTGTTTTAGAGTCCGGGAAATGCCTGATAATGGGACACAGCCACGTTCCTGGAGTCAATGGTGCTGGGGAGGGACTGGGCCGGGCTAGGCCCAGCAGCTCTGCCCAGGGAGTCTCCTTGAAGCTGGGGTCATGTTTTCAGAGGGCTGGAGAAGGGGGACCTGCTTTCACAGCCTCACTCTGCTCAGTGACGATATTATCGCTGGGCACAAACCAATGAACCCAAACCAGCCCCCAGAGCCATTGTCTGTGTTGGCAGGAGGAAATCCTGAGCTGCCTGCAGCGTCTGCGGGAGGAGAGAGAAGAGCTCCTGGGACTGAAATCCAAGGGGGACAAGGAGAGTGAGAGGCTCCTGGTAGGTGCCCTGCCCTGCCCAGCTGGTTTGCACAAGGGCATCAGCGACAGCAGCAGGGGGGCTCTGCGCTGGTTGGTGTCTGGGACATTCAGAAGGTTAAAGGATTTCCAGGGTCAATGCAGGGAGACAGTTCAGGGTCATTTTAACAATGTGGGGCAGCCTTTGCTCTCAGGTACCTGGTGTAAATCAGGAATGACCCCACTTAACTTACAGTGGGGTTAGGGGCAGACACCTCTGTGACCCAGGTGTTAATTCCCAGAGAAGTAAATGGGTTCACACCACGGTAGTTGGGAGCAGCCTCAGGCTCTGTCTCTCTAGCACTGGGGGCAGGAGGAGAGGCCAGTAAAACTGCTGAACATGCACAGATGTGGCAGGGGTCAGGGTGAAGCAGGGGGAGATTTGTGCTGATCAGGGTGTGAGTGTCAGATGTTTCCAGCGATGCCATTGGGTGGTTTGGGCAGCATCATTTGCCAAGGCCTGGTCTACACTTAAATCAGTTGCTGGTACAGAAATGGGGACTGGGGGGGCATTGGGGGGATGGTTTTTGGTGACATTTTTACCCTGGGAAAAGCCCTAGTGCAGACACAGTTCTACTGGTAAAGATATCAAATGAAATGCTCTGTGCAGCCCGGACAAAGCTTTGTGCCATTTCCCATGATCCCCTGCTCTCCCCGTTTCCCTGTGTCTCTCTGTGCACCCCAGAGGCAGACGGAAGTGGAGAGGCAGCTGGTGGTGTCCGAGTGTGAGCGGCTGCACCAGTTCCTGGCTGAACAAGAGCGCCTCCTGCTGGCCCGGCTGGGAGAGATGGATGAGGAGATTGGGAGGAGGAGGGAGGAAAACGCCACCCGCCTGTGCAAGGAGATTTCCCAGCTCAGCACAATGATCATGGAACTGGAGGGGAAGTGTCAGCAGCCGGTGCTGGAATTGCTGCAGGTGAGACTGTGTCAGACGAGCCCAGAGCAGCCACTGGGGGCTTACAGGGTAACTCAATGCAGAGAGCGCGGCCTGGGGCGTCTGCAGGGCCAGGGGCCCCAGGGCTGCCCAGAGACAGGAGTTTGGGCGGTCAGGGATGCAGGGTGAGGCTGGAGAAAGGCTCTTCCAGCCCTGAGGCTCAGTCCCTGCAGAGCAGCTGGTGTGAAAGGGGCTCTGCTCCCCCTAGCACAGGCCTTTACTGCCTCCACCCCCCTGGGGGAGCAGCCTGTGGGGCTGCGGCTGGGAGAGCTGAGTGACCTGTCTGGGGCAGGGGGCTAGGCTGGGCCATGGGCACTGACTCTCTGCTCTGTCTTTCGTTCCTCTCTAGGGTGTCAGAAGCACCATGAGCAGGTACGTCCAGGCTCTGTCTGCTCCTCACGCCCCATTGTGCTGGGAAGAGGCTCAAAGACCAGGCTACAAACCTATCCCCAGCGCCCCGACAATGGGATGGCCTTACCCTCTGGATCCATCCCCGTCCATCCCTATCTCCCTGGGAGTGCTGCTGCTGTGGCTGGGTGACCCACCCTGGGGAGGGGATTGCTGGAGAACCCTCTCTGGGGTCAGGCTGGCTCAGGGGATCATTAATGGGGCTAAGGCCTGTCACCCCAAGGGCCCAGCTGGGACCTGGCCCCAGCTCTGTCATGGCCCAAAGCCTGTCCTGTGTGAGGGGGGCCTAGAGGCCTTTGGGGAAAGAGCCGAATGTCCCAGCTCAGGCCCTAGTGGGGCAGTGTCCACATCTCAGAAGCCCCCCCACCCCCTGGGGAGTGACCAGGCCCCTTGGAGGCTGAGAGGAGAAGCTAAGGAGCGGCTGGGCCTGGAGAATGGGCCCCTCTCTCAGCCCTGGGAGCAGCCCCTCCAGGTCCTGGTAGGACTCATGGGCCAGACCAAGTGTGAGAGGAGCTGGGGCTGGTGCTGCCCAGGCTGTGTTTTCTCTCTGGATGGAGAGAGGCCGACAGTCCCCAGACAGGCCCCAGCAGATTGTGCAGGCACTAAATTCCCTGGGCCGCAGACGTCAGGGCCCTGTTAGTTCTGTCTGTGGCCCAGCTTCCACTCGCTCCCCTTTCTGGCTCTGGGGGATGGGAACTTAGGGCCGAGGAGGGAGAGAAATGAATGCACTCATTTCTCTGCAGGGGCGAGAAGGCGACGTCTCTGCATCCAGCACCCAAGTCCCCTGAGCTGGAAAAGAGAATCCGGGATTTCCCTCGAGAGAACAATCTCCAGGAGGCTGTGACGGGATTCCTGGGTACGGGACGCTGCTGGGGGTTTGTGTCTCATAGCATTGGGGCCGGAGGAGAGGCTCCCCCAAAGCAAGCGGGGACTGCAGGAAGTGACAGCTCCTGCTGTTTGGGTTATTATCAGTGCCTGTGTGTTCATATCCCCATGTATCAGAGGCAGACTCAGACTCCTGTGTCCCAGCCCACAGGAACCCAGATCCTGGGAGAGCCCGTGGGGTCCCAGCTCCCCTGGCTGTACAGAACAAGGTCCCATGGGAAAGTTTAGATTTGAATAGATAATTCATCATCACTGACCTATGTGACCAGTGCTGCTTCCTGCTCTGTCCCTGGCCATCTGAGTGCAGGGACTGATGCTCTCGGTTGTATTGGTTGTTCACAATTGTCGTGTATTTCGCTCACTCTGATTTGCGGCTCGATGCTCCGATTCTGGTATTCGGGTCTGGAATTCTGCAGTGTGAGTTGGGGGGTTGAATGTGGAGCCGCGTCACTGGGCTGTGACTGTCTCTGTTCTGGCGGGAGGTGCACAGCGAGGGAGCTGGGAGTTCACTTTCCAGGGGTATTTGTGCTGGTCAGTAAACCCAGTCACATCAGCCTTCAGAGAAACGCAACCCAAAAAATCCATGAAAAGCTGGATTCGCTGAGAAACCCAGTGACTCCTCATGGGGAGGGGTTGGTGGATTTCTGAGCTCAGGGAAGGTGTTCTGAGCTTGGAGTGAAAGTGCCTCCCTCACTGTCACTATCCCTGCAGCAGCTCCCTCCTGCTGTGCAATGTGAGAGTCTCCCTTCGCACCCTGCGTGGGGCAGAGGGACAAAGGGAGATTTCTTGATAATGGTCGGTTGTAGCTGGTTGATGTGAGAGACGTTATCACAGACTCAGGGCTGGATTCTCAGCTCCCTGGATGCCAGTGGAGCTTCCCTGATTGACACCAGCTGAGCAGCTGGGCCCTAGTGTTTGAGCAGCTTAGGCCAGATTTTCAGAGGTATTTGAATCATTAGGCACTTAAACAGGCACCCAGTGGAATTTTCAGAAGCCCCAAAGCAGGTTAGGCACCTAACTCCCATTAGTGTCCATAGGAGTTGGGCCCCTCACCTGTTCTGACACTTGTGAAAATCCCAGGGGCCTCCCTGCACCTTTAGGTGCTGAAATACCTATGAGAAGCTGGCTCCTTGTCCTTAGTCTCCGTGGTCCCTATCACATCATCTGACAGAGCTGTGACTTCTAGCCCTGGTGACACTGACCCACGCCAGTGATGGGTTTTTCTCTCTTTCCTTCCAGAGGGGCTGGCTGCAGAGAGAGGTGAGAATCCTGGGTTGCTGTTCTAGGGCAGGGCACAGCAGCTGCTGGGAGCCTGTACCCCTGTATGGAGCAGCCCCTGGGCTGGGCGCGCGTGACGGGATCTGCTCAGGAGAGAAACCCAGCAGGTGAAAGTGGTACAGAAAAGATGAGGGGGAATCGGACCAAGGACCACTCTGGAAGAGTAGGAGGATGGAGGAGGAGGATGTGGGTGGTGTCCTTCTCCGTGCCCAGGGTGAAGACATAGTGAAGGGCAGCTCGCAAGAAGTGGGTCTCGAGGTCTGGCTCAAGGGCAGGTTTCATGGTGCTGGCAAGAGATAGGAGCTGGTATTAGACTGTGCAGTACGGGGGTGGGACTGTCGCCAACATGGACACGAAACCACAGGGATATAGGCACAGGCTGGCGAGAATGGAAACTGAGGCACTGAGCTAGGGAATGACAAGGCCAAGGCGTCTCAGACAGACAGTGGCAGGAGAGGAATAGCACCTGTTCCCTGGAGCCTGCTGCCTGTCCTGTATCTGAGTCCGGAAGTGAGCCCCTCCCCAAGGCCCCTGTAATGTTATTGGAGTGAAAAGAACAGCCCGGCCAGGAGAGAGTGAACCTTCCCACCCCACCAGCTCTGCCAGAGGAGCCACTCTTGGGAGGTGACTTGGGAGTGGGAGGGACAATGACTCCCAGCCTTGGGCCTGAGCAGCACTGGGGTTAGGGGAGCCAGCGGGGTGGGGGGGGGGAGCTGTCTCCATACCTGAGGTTGCCCACTGCAACCAGGGAGTTGGCGAGGATGGCGCTGGGTAGAGAGTCTTGAGGTAGCTCCTCAATGAGCTCCTGTGAGACATGAAGGAGACAAAGAAGTGTGTGAGATTCGGGCCCTACTGACACCTCCCAGTGAGGAGATTACACAGCCAGAGCCCCACATGGCCAGCAGGATCCCCCACTACCTCCTGCTCCTCCGATTTCTTCCTGCCCATCAAACTTGTCCCCTTCCAGGATTCCTGCCCAGCTCAGTCCCAATCCCCTTCTTTCCTCCTCCCTGTCAAAACTGCCCCCATTCAGCACCATCCCGATTACCGAGCTGGGACCATGTGATTCCTTGTCCCCCAGTTCAGCTGCCCTCCAGCCCCACAATTCCCCCACTGCCCAATCTCAGAATGTCTCCCTTCTCTTCTCCCCGGTCTTCAGCCCCAGCAATCCCTGCCCTCTGCTGCCCCCTCCAGCACCACCCAGCCCCCACCCATTAGCCCGGCGATACCCCTGCCAATCCCATGTCTCTCTCCTCCCTCCAGCTGCCGTATAACGTGTCTCACTCACCACAATCCTCTTCACCACAGCCGCCTTGCAGCAGCGCGGCTCCAGCGTGTCCTGCCCGATCTCCTCTGCAGCGAGACACGCGGGGTAGATGGCCTGAAGGAACAGGAGCTGCTGCCCCTCATCCTGTACCCACCAGGAGTGGGGTATAGCAAGAGAGAACCTGTTAGCTAGGGACCTTCCTGCCCCATCCACACCAGCTCCAGGGCTCAGGCCTCAATGGGGGATTGTGGCCCACCTATTGTCCAAATCCCCCACAACTCCTACACAAGCAGGATCAGGAACTGGGACAGTGCCTGTCGGGGGAGGAGACCTCGACTGTTGTGGGATAAACACCCCCATCTTGGGGGTCCCACATCATGGATGTAAAAGGGCCCCATTAGGGGTGGTGGATCATCAGGGACAAGCCCCTCGGCAGGGGGTGGGGATGCTGGGAAGGGACAGGACAATCTTGGTTCCAGCCCAGGTGGGGAACATTTGTACCTTTTCTCCGCACTGGAGCTGCTCTCTGATGACCTTGAGAGCAGTTTCATCTGTGGCCATGACCACCCATTCCTCCTCCTCTGAATCCCTGGGAGTCCCTGCCCCAGGGAGAGAAGGGAACAGGGTGATGCCTGCTGCCAATTGGGGGAAGGACGGGGTGTGGTGGGGAGAGCAGGATTAAAGACCCCCGTTCCCACCTCAGGCACCCAGGGCAGATCGGGCCCCACACCTCCCTCTCAGGGATACCTCCAGCCCCCAACAGCTTCAGAAGCCCATAGCAGAGAGCCCCCCCTCCACTGTCCAGGACTCCATGGGAGGTGCCGACTCCCCCAGCCCGGAGCATCAAGGTCCAAAGTGGCAGCAGCTCTTGATGCCCCCACCCCCAGTTCCCCTTGCTGCAGGGGCAGCTGTGTGACTGCTGCTGGTGTCAGTGGGGTTCACGTGGCTCAGGCCAGACACCTGGGCTGGGGACCCCCTCCCCCGCCATATCACTGGGAGAGCGTCTGGGCCCAGGCTGTTCACATCCCCGTCCTCACCCCTCCCTGAGCCCAGCCTGGCTCCTCACCTGAAACAAAGCAGCAGCGTCCATCGGCCTCGCTGATGCCCGAGTCCCAGGCACTGCTGCTGTCCCATGCTGAGCTGCTGGTGCTGAGACAGGGATCTTCCACCTCCTGGCCTGAGGGGGCTGGAAGGTCCTCAGTGACCGGGCAGGGCGATGCCTCCTGCTGGGAATGAGGGCTGAGCTCCTGGGGCCGCTGCTGCCCACACAACAAGCCCCAGAGCCACCCTGCCCGGTGCCCCTACTGGGCTGGGTCCTGTCTGCGAAACCGCTTCCTCAGCCAGCTCCATTTGGGCCTGGTCGGGGCCTCTCCCAGCTCAGCGCCTGCGCCGGGAGCTGGTTTCGTTTGCCAGAAGGCTGAGCACTTCTGCCTTCTAGCCTGGACAGGAGATGAACCCTGCCAGCGGGGACGGAGGGGTTGCTCTGCCCCTGGGGAAGATGGCAGCTGCTTCCCTCAGGTTCTGGGGCCATCTGCAGAGCCTTCTTTCTGAACATCCTCAGGAGCCTGGCCATCCTGGAATCGAGCGGGAGCAGGTGTGAATCTGGGGTCAAGGCAGCCTTTCACTCCTGGGCCTTTTCGGTCCCTCTTCATCCCTGCTCCAACCAGAGCAGCCCCTTCTCCCCCCACAGCGGAGCAGGGAGTGCAAGCTACACACACTGGCAGGAGTTCATTGCATGATCTGCTCCCAACGTTCCCCCTCATCATCCCTGCTGCTGCTGCAATATCCAGGAAGTCTCATCCTTTTATAGCAATGGGGTCAGTCTTAAAGACCATCAGTTACTCTGGACAAGCAGCCCTCTCCTGTCATCCCAGGCCACACTCTCCCGCCCAGGCTAGAAAAGGAACAGAACCCAGGAGTCCGGACTTCTCCTAGGAAACCATTCCCCACATCAAAGTCACAAAGACCCTAGGCACAGGAAGACCAGGACCCTCCTCATTCCTCATTCCCCATTGATTTCCATGCTCAGCAGCTCACAAGGACTGGCCCAGCTCAGAGACTCTCAGGCTGGGTAACAGTGTCCCACAAGGGAAGGGCTGGGAGCCCCATTGCTGGAACCTTTCCAAACACACTGGAGATGACTCTGGGGAAGAACCTGCCCAGTATCAGAGTGAGGGGCTCTTGGGGGTTGTTTGCAAATGAAATCCCCCTTTGGAGATGTTCTCTCCCCATCTTTCTGCCTCTCCCCAGACAGACAGGGGAAGCCACTGAGGAACCCTAATGCCACTCACTTGCTCTAGGTGATGGTATGATGGATGGCGGAAGTTCAGGGTCAGCAGATGTCCCTCGCCCTCCTCCTCACTCTCCAAGCCCAAGGCAGGCTGGAGAGGGTGGTGACCCGAGGAGTTACCCTGCCCAGCCAGCAGGCAGGGTGATGACACTAGGGCGATCGACTGGCTGTGAAAACAAGATTCTGACTTATTGCCAAGGGACGGAGAAACTCAGCCAGCAGCAGCGGGGTGCAGAACACTGCCCTAGGGCGGAGGTGACAGCGGCTCCAGGATCCTGACATCCCAGCACTTTACACACCTTCCTGGAGCCTTCCAACCCCCCTGGGCTGTAGCGATGGGACCCCAACCCTACTGATGGCAAACGAGCCTCAGCTACTGCCTCAGGGTCACACCGAGTGTCAGAGCCATGGATGGACCCCTTCACTAACCACTGCTGCACACTGCCTCCCACAGCTGGCAATTGCAACCAGGCCCTCATATCCGGTCCCCCTACCTTTGAGAGGGAGTCACTCCTAGTTCCATTGCTGCCTATTGATCTGTGGGACTTTGGGCAAGTTGCTCCCCCTCTCTATGGCTCTCTGGGACTCACATCCCCGAATGGGCTTTTAAAAAGACAGTGGTTGAAGTTTGGCCCCAACTATTTCTTATTTCTCTAGACTAGCCATTTTAGCAAAGTTTAGAATTCTTGACGTTCAACACCTGGAAACATCCCTTTCTCCTTCGCAGATGGCTTGAACATCCCTTATCTCACCCAGGCTCACTACAGCCTGGAGTGAGAGAATTGACCCTATTCCCATTGGACCTACCCAAGGAGTCACACAGCAAAGCGGTGACAGAGTCAGAAAGAGAAACCAAAAGTCCTGACTCCTGTTCTAACTAACAGACAACAGCCCCCCCGGAGGCAGGGATGGAACCCAGGAAAGTTTTCATGGAAACCGTTTTCTGTCAGAAAATCCATTCAGACTAAACCACTTTGTTTCTTGAAATCATAACAAGTAGGATGAAAATTCTCTGCAAAAATATTTGTTTGCAAAACAAGAGCATCTCCTGTTTGTCACAGTGCATTAAACTGTCTCGTCGTACACAAAGGGGAGACACTATGATCTAGAAAATTCGATGAGATGCTTCAGTCTGAGCTAAGTAGTTGCTGCTCTTAACAATTTCAAAATAATAAAATACAAATAAAATAGAATATTATGTCATAATCTGATATGGCTCAATGTGATAGGACACCTCCTATTCTGCACTGCTACTAGTGACACTCATCAATGGATCCCCATCATCCACCCATCGTGAGGTAGATGGGAGAGGTTTGTTATTCGTACTTGACAGAAGGAGAAACTAAGGCTGAGAAAGGAGCAGTGACTTGTCTTAGCTGATGCAGCCAGTCAGTAGCAGAGTTGCTCTCAAATGAGCTACAGACCAACAATTGTTCATAGTAATTATTCAGCAAGTATTTTAGAAGAATTGGAATGTTAGAGAGGATCATGAACTGCTCCGAGACAATTAATGGAGAGCAGCATCAACATTGGTCAAACATATAACTGGTTGTGACTTATTTGCTTGGTCATAAAAGAGAACAACAAAGACCAGAGTTTCCTTCCTGTCAATAGCCCCCTCCTCCGCCAATCAAGGTTGAGACTTTGAGGGGTGGGAGGCGATGGGTTCTCATCAAATAGCCCAAAGAATGGCCCAGGTCACCACCGAGGGGATCACTCTCGGAGCACTATTCCAGGCTCACCTCTCTGTGAGGGCCTCCCACAACACCCCCAGCCCCCGCTACACACACAGAGCTCCTGGTGGTGGGAGGAGAACAGAGGAAAAGGACAAAAGAAACAAGAAGAGAAAGGTACGAGGGACAGAGGAAAAGGAAAACAAAAAGGAGAAACCCCAATGTCCCCAGTGATTCTAAGGGACAAAGTCCTATGTTGGGAATACAATGCTGCCACTTCAATCTAGTGTTTTCCATTCCTAAAATTCACCCGGCACCTGATGGATCAGACTGAATAGGTTCCAAACCTCTCGGAGGCTCTTACCTTCTATACAGGGATGTCTGTTTTCTAGCAAAATCAATAAAAGAAAAGGAGAAAACTCTGAAGAGGGTCCTCCTTGCGCTCACGTACGTGAAAGTGAATTCTCTCTCAGTCCTCGAGGAGAGACCTCGAGAAGGAGACATGCTGAAGCAAACCACAGGGATCTCCAAGGTTGCCCCTGTCCTGCACCCCTATCCTGCCTGGCTGATGTCAAGATCTCTCTGTGAGATCATCGCCTCCCCACCACCTTTGTCCAATAGGCTGAGGTCCTTCCAAAGGCCCTTGTGATGTCACTGCCACACCCACCCCTCCCCTGCAGTGCTGATGTCCTGCCCCTGTCCAGCCACATTGGATGTTTGAGCTGCTTCTCCTGGATTACCCCACTCAATGACTCTTCATTGTGGGGATGACTCCGACTACACAGTAGAACACGAGAGGCTCTTTCCCATGCTACGCTCATTTTTTCATAAATTGGCAGACTTTATGGACAGAAGAGACAATTAGAGCATGTAATCTGACACCCTGCATATCACATGCTTTCTGTATAGCTTAGTAGCTAGTTTTTGACTAAACACGTTCCAGAAAGGCATCTAGTCTTCAGTAGAAGACATCAAGAAATGGGGAATTCCCACCACTTCCCTTTCTAGTTTGTTCCTTTGGTGATTCATCCTCACTGTTGAATATTTGTTCCCCATTTCTAATAGAATTGTTCTCTTTTTAGTTTCCAGCCACTGGGTCTTGTTATGCTTTTCTCTGCTAGATTAATGAGCCCTTTAATACCCGATATTTTCTCTTCATGAAGTCACTTCAACACTTCAATGACGTCACCTCCCGATCTTTTTTATAATCTAAACAGGCTGAGCTCTTTCAATAGCTCACTAGCAGGCATTTTCCTCCAGCCCTGAAAACGTTTCATTGCTTTTTGCTGCCCCATCTCCAATATTTCAAAATCTTTGTCAAACGCCACAACTGGATGCAGTATTCCATGATCAGTCTTACTGATGGTGTGTCACCTCCTGCTGTACACTACATATATGACAGACAAAAACATGGTACAGGTACAAAAACAGATCATGTGATTGGATAGCGACCATTTCTTCTCCTAACTCACAACCTCATTTAGTCATAATGATAGATTTCTCTTTGAGTGTGAATTATGTTAGCTAGATAGATAGATAACAAATAACCTATGCTTATGCTCTAATAAATTTGTTAGTCTCTAAGGTGCCACAAGTACTCCTGTTCTTCTTTTTGCAAATAACCTCTGAAAATTATTGTGCTTCTTTTCCCTTTAATGATTGTCTTTCTCCACATCATGATTTTTTTATAAGTACTCCTTATTAAACATTATTTAGCAAAGATTTTTTATGACTATATCTTACTCCATCGCTCATTTACAAACAGCTCATAAAAAGTACTTGGTGTTTGGACTTTGAGCTGTTTTGACTGGATACATTTTAAACATGCTGTGTTTTCTTTTCTGAAGAAATGGAAGTATCACACGTGGGTTCCTGAAAAATCAAGGGGCTAATTCTCAGCTGGTTTAAATTGTCATAGCTCTGTTGACGTCAATAGATCTCTGAGAATTTACACCAGCTGAGGATCTGGTCCAAAACCTCATGATTATGAAATTAAAACTCACTTTGAATATTCTGTACAAAGGCCCTGATTCCGCAGCCACTTCAGCGCATTCTAAACTTTAAACACATGAGTGTCCTCATTGAAGGTTTAAATAAAAACTTATACTTAAGTCCCTGTTGGTTATGGGTTAGGGTTATGGATAGCTTAAAGCTAACACCAAACTGGTGTCAGACCCAGACACTGTACAAGTTACTCTCCTTTCCCAATCAAATAAAGCCCTGCAATTGGTGCATTGGAATTATTCTCCCTTTCTGGGTTCTGGATTATTAACATGAAATAACATTATATCACAAAGCCAGAATCTCTGGGTCTTCTTCTCCAAACTCACCAGTTTAGTATGTCGCTTCATCACCAACCTCTCCCTCCTGGATGTCCTGCTCACCAGCATGGTCATCCTGATGGTGAGCAATCAGGGGACGAGTTCCTTCCCTAGCTACCATGCCCAGGCCTACTTCCACTTCCTGATGGACTGCATGGAATTCTTCCTCTTTGATGTCATGTCCTTAGATTTCTATATGGCCATGTGATAACTGCTGCAATACGTCACCGTTGTGAGCAATCATATCTGCCTCTGGCTGGTGGCTGCCTTATGGCGAGGGGTAACATTTGCAAAAGCACTTATGTGACAAGGTTCCATTTTCAAAAAATGCCTTGGTCACTCAGGCCAGATTTTTAAAGGTGCGATGTGAGATTTTCAAAAACATCTTATCACTTAACACCCATTGATTTCTATAGGTATTAAGCATCTAGGTTCTTTAGGTAATCCTCCATAGGCACCTAAATACCTTTAAAAATATGGAAGTATTATATTTATAAGTGCCAAAGTCACTTTTGAAAATAAGACTTAGGTACCTAAATAACTTGGTGCGGGATGATAATTTTACCCAATGGCAGTAAATGGAGGAGAATCTGTGTGCGTGTAAGTGTGAGTGTGTGTGTGTGTGTTTAGATGAGAAGAAGAGGGAGGATGTATAGTGAGACCATGTATAGCCAGGTCTACACTGGAAAAGTTTTGCTGATATAGCAATACAAACAAACTCTCCTACTGTAAATGTACTAGTAGTTTTGCAGGTATTGCTTACACTGGTTCTCTGAGGCCTGGTCTACACTAGGAGCTTATGTCGAATTTAGCAGTGTTAAATCGAATTAACCCTGCACCCGTGCACACAACAAAGCTATTTAGTTTGACATAGAGGTCTCTTAAATTCGATTTCTGTACTCCTCCCCAACGAGGGGAGTAGCGCTAAATTCGACATGGCCATGTCGAATTAGGGTAGGTGCGGATGGAAATCGATGGTAATAGCTCCGGGAGCTATCCCACAGTGCACCACTCTGTTGATGCTCTGGACAGCAGTCCGAGCTCGGATGCTCTGACCAGCCATACAGGAAAAGCCCTGGGAAAATTTAAATTCCTTTTCCTGTCTGGGCAGTTTGAATCTCATTTCCTGTTTGGACATCGTGGCGAGCTCAACAGCACTGGCAATGAAGCAGAGCTCTCCAGCAGAGGTGACCATGCAATCCCAGAATAGAAAGAGGGCCCCAGCATGGACTGATCGGAAAGTCATGGATCTGATCGCGATGAGTCCGTGCTTTTGGAGCTGCTCTCAAAAAGACGGAACGCAAAGATCTACGAGAAGATCTCAAAAGCCATGACAGAGAGAGGATAGAGCCGGGATGCAACACAGTGCTGCATGAAAATCAAGGAGCTGAGACAAGGCTACCAGAAGACCAAAGAGGCAAACGGACGCTCCGGATCCCAGCCCCAGACATGCCGTTTCTACGAGGCACTGCATTCCATTCTAGGTGCGGCCGCCACCACTACCCCGCCACTGACCGTGGACTCTGCGGATGGGATTTTGTCAAGAGCCGCTTCCTCAGAGATGTTAGCGGACGGGGAAGATGAGGAAGGAAATGAGGAGGACGAGGCAGTCGACAGCGCTTACAACGCTGATTTTCCCAACAGCCAGGATCTGTTCATCACCCTCACAGAGATCCCCTACCAACCGTCCCCAGGCATTAACCAGGAGCCAGAATCAGGGGAAGGATCAGTCGGTAAGTGTTTAAAACATGTAAACATTTATTTTGAACAGAACAGGAATATTAACAATATTAACAGTGGGTTTTTCATGATTAGTTTCCCCTAGGCGCTTAACGTTTTAGTCCTTGGCAGTGCAGCTACTGGAAAAGAAGGTCTATATGTCCGGGTATAGAGCTAAAATCCTCATGGGACATCTCCACGAAGCTCTCCTGGAGGTAATTGGAAAGCCTTTGCATGAGGTTCCTGGGGAGAGCGGCCTTATTGGGTCCTCTATGGTAGGAAACTTTTCCACGCCAGGCTATCATCAAGTACTCCAGGATCATTGCCTTGCAGAGCATGGCGGCATACGGCCCTGGTTTTTGTTGGCTTTCATGCAGCATGCGTTCTTTCTCTGTCCCAGAAATCCTCAGCAGAGTGATGTCGCTCATGGTGACCTGCTTTGAATTAGGGGAATGTTACTGTTGGGACTGCTTGCCTGTTCCTTTACAGAACTGTAACCAGCGGTTTACAGCCACGCGGTGGAGGCAGGAGAAGGGCAGCATACAGGGATCTTTCCCGGGGACAGCTGTGAGGGGGTGGGACAGGGGCAGAGTTCATGCTTGCTGGATTGCCAGCAGCAGGAACTGGCCAACACTAGGAGCATTGTTTTGAATGTGAAAGGAGGGCACTGCTATAATTTAAGTTTTAAGCAGCCAAAAGTCTATGGCTTACCATGTCAGCCTGCTACCCGAATTCCGCTGTCCTGCCCCACTTGTCTGATCTCCAGTGCAAGACCCCAGGCACTGAATGCGAAGGCCGAAAATTCAACCTTGTCCTGAGTGCGCATGTGATAGGTGCTGTGCATGGTCTTCTTCATAGAGAAAGGCTATGTTCATTGTTCACAAAAAATTATCTTTGTGAGGAATTCACTCCCTTTTTCCCATCCCACAGCTACGACTGTCTCCCTACCTACCCTGGCATCCCCCTCCCAGAAGCTGGCGCAGATTAGGCATAGAAAGAAAAGGACATGGGACGACATGTTCTCAGAACTTATGGGCTGCTCCCGAGCCGAGGCGGCACAGCAGACCCAGGGGAGGGAGAACATGTCCCAAATCCATCGATCACACATTGAACGGGAGGAGAGGTGGCGTCAGGAAGACCAGCAGGCGACTCAAACGCTGCTTGGACTAATGAGAGAGCAAACGGACACGCTCCGGTGCCTTGTGGATGTTCTTCAGGACCGGAGGCAGGAGGACAGAGCCCCGCTGCAGTCTCTCTCTAACCACCCTCCGCCGCCACAAAGTCCCATACCCCCCTCGCCCAAAGTCCCAAGAAGGAGGGGCGGCAGGGGCCATGAAAACTGTCACTCCACCCTTGCAGACTGCTCGAGTACCAGAAGGCTCTCATTCCCCAAAATTTGATAAGTCCTTTCCTTCCCGCCTCACCCAAGCCCCCGTCCCAGTTTCATCCCCCAGTTTCATATGTAATTGCTAATAAAAAATACGTTTCTGTTAATTACTGTTTCCATCATGTTCTTTTACAGGAGAGTGTGTTTGAAGGGTGGAAGGGGGTTGGTAATTGGAGAGGACAGTTACCTTTACCAGGGTACAGACACGGGGGCAGGTTCAGCAGCAGGTCACACACACATTGCAGTCACTAGGCACTCTGGTCAGTCTGGGAGGTGGTTTTCATGTTCTGTGTGGGGGTGGGCTATGTGACTTTGTGGCGGGGGAGGGCGGTTAGAGATCTTATGCAGCGGTCCTTATCCTGGATCACAGAGCCACACAGCAGGGGATCTGTAACCGTCCTCCCCCGCCACCAAGTCACATAGCTCCCACACACAGAGTCCCGAAAAGGAGGGGTGGCAGGCTCCGTTGAAACAACCAGTCCAGCACTGCGGACTGCTCTAGGAGCAGGAGCCTGTCATTCCTCGAGTTTATAAGCGTTCTTTCCATCACTACGCCCGCTCGCCACCACAGACTGCGTCCCAGTTTCAACCCTTTACCGTGAAACCCGTAATAAAGACAACGGTCTTAATTAACAAAGTTCCATGTATTTTATTTTTAAATGTGTGTTGGAAGGGGGGGGACGGGGTGAACGGGGTATGTCGCTGCAGAGGATAGTCAACATAAACTGGGTAAAGAGACGGGGGCAAGTTCAGCTTCTCTTTAAACAAACTTAATAGTCACAGGTTACCCTGCTCACTGAGGAACCTAGCTTTCAAAGCATCCCGGATGCACAGTGCGTCCCACTGGGCTCTTCTAATCGCACGGCTGTTTGGCTGGGCGTAATCAGCAGCCAGGCTATTTGCCTCAACCTCCCACCCCGCCATAAACGTCTCCCCCTTGCTCTCACAGAGATTGTGGAGCACACAGCAAGCTGCAATAACAATGGGGATATTGGTTTCGCTGAGATCAGAGTGAGTCAGTAAGCTTCTCCATCTCCCCTTGAGACGTCCAAAAGCACACTCCACCACCATTCTGCACTTGCTCAGCCGGTAGTTGAAGAGTTCTTTTTCAGTGTCCAGGGCACCGTATAGGGCTTCATGAGCCAGGGCATTAGCGGGTAGGCTGGGCCCCCGAGGATCACTATAGGCATCTCCACATCCCCAACAGTTATTTTGTGGTCCAGGAAGTAAATACCTTCCTGCAGCCATCTAAACAGACCAGAGTTCCTGAAAATATGAGCGTCATGAATCTTGCCCGGCCATCCGACGTTGATGTTTGTAAAACGTCCCCTATGGTCCACCAGTGCTTGCAGCACCATTGTAAAGTAGCCCTTTCGGTTAATGTACTGGCTGGCCTGGTGGTCTGGTCCCAGGATAGGGATGTGAGTTCCATCTATAGCCCCACCGCAGTTTGGGAATCCCATCACGGCGAAGCCATCTATGATGACCTGCACGTTTCCAAGGGTCACTACCTTTGACAGCAGTAGCTCAACGATTGCGTTAGCTACTTGCATCACAGCAACCCCCACGGTAGATTTGCCCACACCAAAGTGGTTCACGACTGACAGGTAGCTGTCTGGCGTTGCAAGCTTCAGAGGGCTATGGCCACTCGCTTCTGGACAGTCAGGGCTGCTTGCATCCGGGTGTCCTTGCGCTTCAGGGCAGGGGACAGCAGCTCACAAAGTTCCAGGAAAGTTCCCTTCCACATCCGAAAGTTTTGCAGCCACTGTGATTCATCCCAGACCTGCAGCACTATGCGGTCCCACCAGTCCATGCTTGTTTCCCGGGCCCAGAATTGCCGTTCCACAGCATCAACATGACCCATTGCCACCATGATGTTCACAGCGCGGGGTCCCGTGCTTTGTGACAGGTCTGTGCCACTCTCAGACTTAATGTCCTCACCGCGATGCCGTAACCTCCTAGCCCGATTTCTCAACATCCGCCTCTGGAAAAGGTGGCTGATAAGGTGCGAGGTGTTGACAACGGCCATAACTGCAGCGATGGTTGCAGCTGGCTCCATGCTCTCAGTGCTGTGGTGTCTGCGCTGTCACTCACCAGAAAAGCGCGCAAAATGAAATGATTGCCCGCCGGCGCTTTCAGGGAGGGAGGGCAGGAGTGACGGTTGGATGACGACAGTTACCCAAAACCACCCTCGACACATTTTTTTCCCCAGCAGGCATTGGGGGCTCGACCCAGAATTCCAATGGGCAGCGGGGACTGTGGGAACTGTGGGATACCTGCCCACGGTGCACCGCTTCCAATGTCGACGCTTGCCCCGTTAGTGTGGATTCACAAAGTCGAATTACTGCCCTTAGTGTGGATACACATGTTTGACTTTGTAATATCGATTCCACATATTTGATTTAAGTAAAATCGAACTACTCTCGTAGTGTAGACATACCCTGATGAGAAACAAGCCACATCACAGAAGCATTTTTAAGTTGGTTTAACCACGTTTACACTGGTATAGAAATGTTGCAAAAAAATCACACTTCCAAGCAGACTTTACAAAAACTAGACAAACCATTTACAACACAAACTTTGCCTCTCTACAAAAGAAAAAGGACACTAAACTATCTAAACTGCTACATGCCACAAGGAGCCACAACAGTAGTTCCCTTAACCCACCCAACAATATTGTTAATCTTTCCAGCTATACTCTTAGCCCAGCAGAAGAGTCTGTCCTATCTTGGGGCCTCTCCTTTTGTCCCTCCAGACCCACGAACATGATACAGTTCTGCGGTGACCTAGAATCCTACTTTCGACATCTCCGACTCAAAGAATATTTCCAACATACCTCTGAACAGCATACTAACCCACAGAATCCCCCCTATCAGCATTACAAAAAAAAAGGATTCTGCGTGGACTCCTCCGGACGGTCGAAACAACAGACTGGACTTCTACATAGATTGCTTCCGTCAAAATGCAAAGGCTGAAATTGTGGAAAAGCAACATCACTTGCCCAATAACCTCAGCCATGCTGAACACAATGCCATCTACAGCCTCAGAAACAACTCTGACATCATAATAAAAAAGGCCGACAAAGGAGGTGCTGTCGTCATCATGAATAAATTGGAATATGACCAAGAGGCTACTAGACAGCTCTAACACCACATTCTACAGGCCATTATCCTCTGATCCCACTGAGGATTACCTAAAGAAACTACACCATCAGCTAAAAACACTCCCTGACAAAGCACAGGAACAAAACTGTACAGAAACATGCCTAGAACCCCGACCAGGGGTATTCTATTTGCTACCCAAGATCCATAAACCTGGAAATCCTGGATGCCCCATCATCTCAGGCATTGGCACCCTAACATCAGGCTTTTCTGGTTATGTGGACTCTCTCCTCAGGCCCTTTGCTACCAGCACTCCTAGCTATCTTCGAGACACCATTGACTTCCTGAGGAAACCACAATCTATCAGTGATCTTCCAGAAAACACCATCCTGGCCACTATGGACGTAGAAGCCCTCTACACCAATATTTCACACAAAGATGGACTACAAGCTATCAGGAACAGTATCCCCGATAATGTCACAGCTAACCTGGTGGCTGAACTTTGTGACTTTGTCCTCACCCACAACTATTTCACATTTGGGGACAATATATACCTTCAAGTCAGCGGCACTGCTATGGGTACCCGCATGGCCCCACAGTATGCCAACATTTTTATGGCTGACTTAGAACAACGCTTCCTTAGCTCTCGTCCCCTAACGCCCCTACTCTACTTGCGCTACATTGATGACATCTTTATCATCTGGACCCATGGAAAAGAAGCTCTGGAGGAATTCCACCATGATTTCAATAATTTCCATCCCACCATCAACCTCAGCCTAGATCAATCCACACTAGCGGTCCATTTCCTGGACAGTGCTGTGCTAATAAGCGATGGTCACATAAATACCACCCTATATTGGAAACCTACTGACCGCTACACTTACCTACATGCCTCCAGCTTCCATCCAGGACACACCACACGATCCATTGTCTACAGCCAAGCTCTAAGATATAACCGCATTTGCTCTAATCCCTCAGACAGAGACAAGCACCTACAAGATCTCTATCAAGCATTCTTAAAACTACAATACCCACCTGCTGAAGTGAAAAAACAGATTGACAGAGCCAGACGAGTACCCAGAAGTCACCTCCTACAAGACAGGCCCAACAAAGAAAATAACAGAACACCACTAGCTGTCACCTTCAGCCCCCAACTAAAACCTCTCCAGCGCATCATCAAAGATCTACAAACTATCCTGAAAGATGATCCCTCACTCTCACAGATTTTGGGAGACAGACCTGTCCTCACTTACAGACAACCCCCCAACCTAAAGCAAATACTCACCAGCAACCACACATCACTAAACAAAACCACTGACCCAGGAACCTATCCTTGTAACAAACCCGATGCCAACTCTGTCCACATATCTATTCAAGTGACATCATCATAGGAACTAATCACATCAGCCATACCATCAGGGGCCCGTTCACCTGCACAGCTACCAATGTGATATATGCCATCATGTGCCAGCAATGCCCCTCTGCCATGTACATTGGCCAAACTGGACAGTCTCTCCGCAAAAGAATTAATGGCCACAAATCTGACATCAGGAATCATAATACTCAAAAACCAGTGGGAGATCACTTTAACCTGTCTGGTCATTCAATGACAGACCTGCGGGTGGCTATCTTACAACAGAAAAACTTCAAAAATAGACTCCAACGAGAGACTGCTGAGCTGGAATTGATATGCAAACTAGATACAATCAATTTAGGATTGAATAAGGACTGGGAATGGCTGAGCCATTATAAACATTGAATCTATCTCCCCTTGTATGTATTCTCACACTTCTTATCAAACTGTCTGTACTGGGCTATCTTGATTATCACTTCAAAAGTTTTTTTTTCACTTACTTAATTAGCCTCTCAGAGTTGGTAAGACAACTCCCAACTGTTCATGCTCTCTGTATGTGTGTATATATATCTCCTCAATATATGTTCCATTCTATATGCATCCGAAGAAGTGGGCTGTAGTCCACGAAAGCTTATGCTCTAATAAATTTGTTAGTCTCTAAGGTGCCACAAGTACTCCTGTTCTTTTTGCGGATACACGGCTGCTACTCTGAAACCTATGATGGTGAAAGTTTCTAGTGTAGATCTGGCTTTTGTGTTTCTTTTTGTGAGACATTGCTTTCAGTGTGTGTTTGCTAGTCAAGTACACTGCTCCCGTGTGTGATGTTATCAGTGTACATTATTCTGAGTGTATACCTGAGTTGAAATAAATGTGCATGTGAGTTTTCTATTCCTGTGTGTGTCCTTGAAAACATACATGATGTGAATGTACAATATCATGTGTTTATTACTGAAAAATATTGTGTAACTTTTGTGTGTGCTGCCAGTGCTTCTTCTGGATTGCAAGTGTGCATTATTGTTGTGTTTGTGAACACACAATATTGTGTGTTTATTAGTGAAAAATATTGTGTGACCACATGTGTGTTGTGACTGGATTATTGTGTGTGTGTTACTACATGTACATGATTGTGTATTTATGGGCAAATATTATTTTGTGCATGTGTATGTTTGGAAGTGAACATTAATAATGACTTACCACTGAGCCTGGTATAAAAATCAAAAGCTGCTATCTTCCTGCAGCTCCTAAGATAGTGAGATTTTAGTCCGTTCAAAGGTGATGCCTACAATGCCTCATTCCCTCACATGCCAAGTCCAGCTCATTTCAGGAGTCCTTCAAACTTTGTATTTTCTGTCTTGTTAATTTTAAAACAAAATTTGCAATAATTATTTTGAGCCACATTTTCAAATGTCACTTTTATTCTGCATCCTGAAAGGACTCCAGAATTATGTAAAAAATTACATATTTCGGATTTTATTTTCAAGGGAGTCTAAGGAAGTTCGTGCAGTAGATAGGAATTCAGAACTTGTTCCAGGCCCAGGTCCTCCAAGGTATTATGCACCCAGCTCTCATGGGACTTGGTTTTTGGTTTTCTCACTGACATACTTGGTGGCTCTGGGCAATAGCCAATACCTGGTGCTTCACAGCAGGTGAAAAATCAACTCATCAAGTGCTGAACATGGAATGTAACTTATTCCTTATGCCCGGAGGCCAGCTTAGAAGAACTCAGTTCCCATTCAGGCACCAAATTAAATGGTACCCATGGATTAATTTAATCTGATAATGACATCAGCCTCATGCTAGCTAATGAAAGGAACTGTCATAACCAGACACAGAGCAGGGAAGAATACTTGAAGAGTGCAGCTGGGTGGGAAATGGGTTTCCCATCCTGCAAGACTTTCCAAGATTTTGAGAGAGACAAAGAAGGTGAGATAACATTTTTTATTGGACCAACTTCTGTTGGTGGATAGGACAAGCTTTGGTGCTTCACAGAGCTCTTCCGCTGGTCTGGAGAAGAGAACCACAGGGTATGTCTACACTACGGGATTAATCCGAATTTATATAATTCGGATTTGAAAAACAGGTTGTATAAAGTCGAAATGAATGCAGCCACACTAAGCACATTAATTCGGTGGTGTGCGTCCAAGTACCGGGGCTAGCGTCGATTTCTGCACCGTTGTGTGTGGGTAGCTATCCCATAGCTATCCCATAGTTCCCGCAGTCTCCCGCGCCCATTGGGATTGTGGGTTAAGATCCCAGTGCCTGATGGGACAAAAAACACCGTCGCAGGTGGTTCTGGGTACAGCCTCACCTCCTCCCTCCCTCCCTCCCTGCATGAAAGCAACGGACGGCAGACAACCATTTTCGCGCCTTTTTTCCTGGGTGGGTGAACACACTGCAGACTCCATACCACGGCAAGCATGGAGCCCGCTGAGCTCAAGACAGCAGTCATGAATATTGTAAACACCTCGTGCGTTCTCGTGGAGTTTATGCTCAGCCAGGACCAGAAAAACGAGGCGAGGAGGCAGCGGCGGCGGCAGCGCAGCGACAAGCATGATGAGGACATTGACATGGACATGGATACGGACACGGATACAGAATTCTGTGAAACCACGGGCCCCGGTGCTTTGGAGATCATGTTGTTAATGGGGCAGATTCTATCCATGGAACGCCGATTCTGGGCAAGGGAAACAAGCACAGACTGGTGGGACCGCATAGTGTTGCAGGTCTGGGACAATTCCCAGTGGCTGCGGAACTTTCACATGCATAAGGGCACTTTCATGGAACTTTGTGACTTGCTGTCCCCTGCCCTGAAACGCCAGAATACCAAGATGAGAGCAGCCCTCACAGCTGAGAAGCGCGTGGCGATAGCCCTGTGGAAGCTTGCAACGCCAGACAGCTAGTCAGGTCAGTCGGGAATCAATTTGGAGTGGGCAAATCTACTGTGGGGGCTGCTGTGATCCAAGTAGCCAAAGCAATCACTCAGGTGCTGCTACGAAAATTAGTGACTCTGGGAAATGTGCAGGCTATAGTGGATGGTTTTGCTGCAATGGGATTCCCTAACTGTGGTGGGGCGATAGACGGAACCCATATCCCTATCTTGGCACCGGAGCACCAAGCCACCGAGTACATAAACCGCAAGGGGTACTTTTCAATGGTGCTGCAAGCACTTGTGGATCACAAGGGACGTTTCATCAACATCAACATGGGCTGGGCGGGAAGGGTTCATGACGCTCGCGTCTTCAGGAACACTACTCTGTTTAAAGGGCTGCAGCAAGGGACTTACTTTCCGGACCAGAAAATAACCGTTGGGGATGTTGAAATGCCAATAGTTATTCTTGGGGACCCAGCCTACCCCTTAATGCCATGGCTTATGAAGCCGTACACAGGCAGCCTGGACAGGAGTCAGGAACTGTTTAACTATAGGCTAAGCAAGTGCAGAATGGTGGTAGAATGTGCATTTGGCCGTTTAAAAGGTTGCTGGCGATCATTATTGACTCGCTGTGACCTCAGCCAAAGAAATCTCCCCATTGTTATTTCTGCTTGCTGTGTGCTCCACAATCTCTGTGAAAGTAAGCGGGAGACCTTTATGGCGGGGTGGGAGGCTGAGGCAAATCGCCTGGCTGCTGATTACGCGCAGCCAGACACCAGGGCGATTAGAAGAGCACACCAGGAAGCGCTGTGCATCAGAGAAGCTTTAAAAACCAGTTTCATGACTGGCCAGGCTACAGTGTGAAATATCTGTTTGTTTCTCCTTCATGAAAACCCGCCCCCTGTATTGACTGATTTTCTGTAAGGAACCCACCCTCCCCCTTCCCCCAGCTTTCTTTCAAACCAAATAAAGTCACTATCATTTAAAAATAATTTATTCTTTATTAATAGATTAGAAAAAGAGGGAGGGAACCCGGGTGGTATTTGGGAGGAGGATTGCTGGGAAGGAAAAAGCCACAAAGAAAAGGTTAAAAAAATGACAGCCTTTTGCTTGGGCTGTCTACTGGGGTGGAATGGGAAGATGTACGGAGCCTCCCCCCCCCGCGTTCTTACACGTCTGGGTGAGGAGGATACGGAACGTGGGGAGGGGGGAGGGTGGAACAGGGGCTGAAGCGGCAGTCTGTTTTCCAGCAGCTGTTCCTGAAGCTCCACCAGACGCCGGAGCATGTCTGTTTGCTCACGCAGCAGCCCCAGCGTTGCATCCTGCCTCCTCTGGTCTTCCTGCCACCACCTCTCATCTCGAGCGTCTCTCCTCTCCTCACGTTGGTCCCTCCTCTCCTCACGTTGGTCCCTCCTGTCCTCACGTTCACTGCCTTCTTTCCTATACTTTGAAACTGTTTCCTTCCACTCATTCAGATGAGCTCTGTCACTGCGGCTGGATTCCATAATTTCAGAAAACATCTCGTCTCGCGTTCTCTTCTTACGACGCCTTATCTGTGATAACCTTCGGGATGGAGGAGGGAGGCTTGAGGAATTTGCAGCTGCTGTAGGGAGGGGAAAAAAGAGAGAATTGTTTAAAAAGCTACATTTTGCAGAACAATGCTTATACTCTTTCACGGTGACCAACACTATTCACATTACATAGCACATGTGATTTCTGTGGAAGGTCGCATTTTGCCTCTTAATGCTGAGTGCCTGTGGCTTTGCTGCTAGAGATCACAGGTCTGGGCAACAGAATTTGGCTTGCATGCGGCCATGGTAAGCCATTGTCTTATAACTTCTGCGCCCTCCTTTCCCACATACCAAGCATAGCCTGTAGAGTGCTGCGGTTTTTCTGTTAACATTCAGCAGCACCAGAAAACAAACTAACCACCCCCCCCTCGCCCCGAACTCTCTGGGATGATCGCTGTACCCCTCCCCCCCACCGCGTGGCTGGTATCAGGGAAGATCCCTGCAGGCACCAAACTAACCCGCCCCCCCTCCGCCACCCCCCTCCCGCCATGAATTCTCTGGGATGATCACAGTACCCCTCCCCGCACCGCGTGGCTGGTAACAGGGAAGATCCCTGCTAGCCAAACGCGAAAAACTCAGGCCACTTTCCCATCTGCGCTTGGCTAACTGCAGGGAAGGATTTATTTTCCGCCACTGGCAAACAGCCCAGTAGGAACGGCCACCTCTGTCCCCTTAATTAAGTTCCCGTATTTCAACCAGGTTACCAGGAGTGATATCACTCTCCTGAGGATTACACAACAAGATAAAGAACGGATGTTGCTTGAATGCCAGCAAACACCGGGACCATACGCTGCCAGGCTTTGTCAGGCAATGATACCAGATTACTTGCTGCAAGCATGGCGTGGTCAAGTGTCCTACCATGGAGGAGGGAATAAGGATGCACTGCCCAGAAACCTTCTGGCAAGGCTTTCGGAGTACCTCCAGGAGAGCTTCATGGAGATGTCCCTGGAGGATTTCCGTTCCATCCCCAGACACATTAACAGACTTTTCCAGTAGCTGAACTGACCGCAAATGCAAAGTCAGGCAAAGTAATCATTAAAAACCGTTTGCTTTTAAAACAAGTTTTATATTTTAAAAGGTAAACTCACCTGAGGTCCCTTCCATGGGGTCAGAGTCTTGGGTACTGGCTTGGGAGGCTTGGGAGGGTACTTCAGTCAGGGTGAGAAAAAGATCCTGGCTGTTGGGGAGAACGGAGTGCTGTGTGCTCTCTGCAAGCTCATCCTCATCCTCCTCCTCCTCCTCTCCCCTATCGGCAGAATCCTCAGGCGTCGCTGATGAGACTATCCCCGACCCAGAATCCACGATCACAGGTGGGGTAGTGGTGGCAGCCCCCCCTAGAATTGCATGCAGCTCGGCGTAGAAGCGGCATGTCCGCGGCTCTGACCCGGAGCGACCGTTTGCCTCCTTTGTTTTTTGATAGGCTTGTCTGAGCTCCTTGACTTTCACGCGGCACTGCTCAGAGTCCCTATTGTGGCCTCTCTCCATCATGCCCTTGGAGATTTTTTCAAAAGTTTTTGCATTTCGTCTTTTAGAACGAAGTTCTGCAAGCACTGAATCCTCTCCCCATACAGCGATCAGATCCAGTACCTCCCTCACGGTCCATGCTGGTGCTCTTTTTCGATTATCAGCCTGCATGGTTACCTGTGCTGATGAGCTATCTGTGGTCACCTGTGCTCTCCACGCTGGGCAAACAGGAAATGAAATTCAAATGTTCTCAGGGCTTTTCCTGTCTACCTGGCCAGTGCATCCGAGTTTAGATTGCTGTCCAGAGTGGTCACAATGATGCACTGTGGGATAGCTCCCGGAGGCCAATACCATCGAATTGCGGCCACACTATCCCTAATTCGAAATGTTAAAATCGATTTTGGCGCTACTCCGCTCGTCGGGGTGGAGTACAGAAATCGATTTAAAGGGCCCTTTACATCGAAATAAATAGCGTCGTTGTGTGGACGGTTGCAGGGTTAATTCGAATTAAAGCTGATAAATCCGAATTAAAGTCGTAGTGTAGACCAGGCCATAGTGTCCAAGATCAGTACAAGGTGGGACAGATTGTTGTGCCTAAGGGGATCACACATGTTGTAGGAGACCACTTAAAATGAAGTGGGCAATTTACATGAAGTGGGTGATTAACACTCTGCAGAACAGGCAGCAGGGCCCATTGACTCCAAAGGAGCTACAGCCAATTTACACCTGCTGGGCGACCAATGTGAGTTAAATGTTTGTAAAAAGTCATCCAGCATCGCATCTGCAGCCCATTGAGCTTTTTAGTGTAGTGCTGTCTGTAGTAAGAGAAACATTAATGTAATGGCTGAGAAAGAAAGAAAGAAAGAAAGAAAGAAAGAAAGAAAGAAAGAAAGAAAGAAAGAAAGAAAGAAAGTTAGTTTCTGGGCCGTTCATCCCAACAGAAGTTGAAGATCAGATACTTGAAAACCGTGAAACACTGAATTCCTCCAAAGTTCTCTCCCTAGTGGGACTGAACCATTCTCTGTCACCAATAAAAGTTACACTTGTAATTAAACCCATGGGGCAAAGAGCTAAAAAAGTGCGGACTAGTTCAGAACTTTTGAATCAGCTTCAGATCAGATTGGCAGGCAAAAAATATGGATTTATAGCTGTGTAATGGGCTAGATCCCCAGCTGATGTAAATTGACATTGCTCGACGGAAATCAAAGGCCCAGATTCCCAGTTGGCGTAAATAGTCCAAACTACCATGAACTCAATGGAAGTGTAACAATTTACACAAGCTCATGACCTGGCCCTTAGTTTTTGGTCTTCACCGCTGGGTACCTCTTGGTGACTGACTTCAAGCAGACAGGGCAGTGTGAAAGTGAATTATATTAAAGAAATAGAATGAATTAAAGAATGCTGTATGTACCTTTAAGTAGAAATGAGAAATGCTGCAAGCCAGGGGGGCAGGAAAGCAGACATTAACTGCTTTCCTTGCCACTTAAGGGCAATTGGTGAAGCATTAGTCTTAGATCGATAAGAGTTAACAAGGAAGCAGGATATACATATTGTGCTCCATGCATATTTTACAATTTTGCTCTCTCTGTC